>NC_090440.1:466870078-466992473 GCF_031143425.1 Pleurodeles waltl | reverse complement strand
TCAGATTCCAGAACTTTCTGCCACAGAAATGTGAGGAACATGTGTTTTTTAGCCAAATTTTGAGGTTTGCAAAGGATTCTGGGTAACAGAACCTGGTCCGAGCCACACAAGGCACCCCATCTTGGATTCCCCTAGGTCTCTAGTTTTCAGAAATGCACAGGTTTGGTAGGTTTCCCTAGGTGGCGGCTGAGCTACAGGCCAAAATCTACAGGTAGGCACTTTGTAAAAAACACCTCTTTTGTCCTTCAAAAATTTGGCTGTGTCCACGTTGCGCTTTGGGGCGTTTCATGTCGCGGGCGCTAGGTCTACCCACACAAGTGAGGTATCATTTTTATCGGGAGACGTGGGGGAACGCTGGGTGGAAGGAAATTTGTGGCTCCTCTCAGATTCCAGAACTTTCTGCCACAGAAATGTGAGGAACATGTGTTTTTTAGCCAAATTTTGAGGTTTGCAATGGATTCTGGGTAACAGAACCTGGTCTGAGCCACACAAGTCACCCCATCTTGGATTTCCCTGGGTCTCTAGTTTTCAGAAATGCACAGGTTTGGTAGGTTTCCTAGGTGGCGGCTGAGCTACAGGCCAAAATCTACAGGTAGGCACTTTGCAAAAAACACGTCTGTTTTCCCTTCACAAATTTGGCTGTGTCCACGTTGCGCTATGGGGCGTTTCCTGTCGCGGGCGCTAGGCCTACCCACACAAGTGAGGTTTCATTTTTATCGGGAGAACGTGGGGAACGCTGGGTGGAAGGAAATTTGTGGCTCCTCTCAGATTCCAGAACTTTCTGCCACAGAAATGTGAGGAACATGTGTTTTTTTTAGCCAAATTTTGAGGTTTGCAATGGATTCTGGGTAACAGAACCTGGTCCGAGCCACACAAGTCACCCCATCTTGGATTCCCCTAGGTCTCTAGTTTTCAGAAATGCACAGGTTTGGTAGGTTTCCCTAAGTGGCGGCTGAGCTACAGGCCAAAATCTACAGGTAGGCACTTTGCAAAAAAACACCTCTGTTTTCCTTCAAAAATTTGGCTGTGTCCACGTTGCGCTTTGGGGCGTTTCCTGTCGCGGGCGCTAGGCCTACCCACACAAGTGAGGTATCATTTTTATCGGGAGACGTGGGGGAATGCTGGGTGAAAGGAAATTTGTGGCTCCTCTCAGATTCCAGAACTTTCTGCCACAGAAATGTGAGGAACATGTGTTTTTTTAGCCAAATTATGAGGTTTGCAAAGGATTCTGGGTTACAGAACCTAGTCCGAGCCACACAAGTCACCCCATCTTGGATTCCCCTAGGTCTCTAGTTTTCAGAAATGCACAGGTTTGGTAGGTTTCCCTAGGTGGCGGCTGAGCTACAGGCCAAAATCTACAGGTAGGCACTTTGCAAAAAACACCTCTGTTTTCATCAAAAATTTGGCTGTGTCCACGTTGCGCTGTGGGGCGTTTCCTGTCGCGGGCGCTAGGCCTACCCACACAAGTGAGGTATCATTTTTATAGGGAGACGTGGGGAACGCTGGGTGGAAGGAAATTTATGGCTCCTCTCAGATTCCAGAACTTTTTGACACAGAAATGTGAGGAACATGTGTTTTTTTAGCCAAATTTTTAGGGTTTGCAATGATTCTGGGTAACAGAACCTGGTCCGAGCCACACAAGTCACCCCATCTTGGATTCCCCTAGGTCTCTAGTTTTCAGAAATGCACAGGGTTTGGTAGGTTTCCCTAGGTGGCGGCTGAGGTACAGTCCAAAATCTACAGGTAGGCACTTTGCAAAAAAAAACCTCTGTTTTCCTTCAAAAATGTGGCTGTGTACACGTTGCGCTTTGGGGCGTTTCCTGTCGCAGGCGCTAGGCCTACCCACACAAGTGAGGTATCACTTTTATCGGGAGACGTGGGGGAACGCTGGGTGGAAGGAAATTTGTGGCTCCTCTCAGATTCCAGAACTTTCTGCCACAGAAATGTGAGGAACATGTGTTTTTTTAGCCAAATTTTGAGATTTGCAATGGATTCTGGGTAACAGAACCTGGTCCGAGCCACACAAGTCCACCCCATCTTGGATTCCCCTAGGTCTCTAGTTTTCAAAAATGCACAGGTTTGGTAGGTTTCCCTAGGTGGCGGCTGAGCTACAGGCCAAAATCTACAGGTAGGCACTTTGCAAAAAACACCTCTGTTTTCCTTCAAAAATTTGGCTGAGTCCACGTTGCGCTTTGGGGCATTTCCTCTCACGGGCGCTAGGCCTACCCACACAAGTGAGGTATCATTTTTATCGGGAGACGTGGGGAACGCTGGGAGGAAGGAAATTCGTGGCTCCTCTAAGATTCCAGAACTTTCTGCCACAGAAATGTGAGGAACATGTGTTTTTTTAGCCAAATTTTGAGGTTTGCAAAGGATTCTGGGTAACAGAACCTGGTCCGAGCCACACAAGTCACCCCATCTTGGATTCCCCTAGGTCTCTAGTTTTCAGGAATGCACAGGTTTGGTAGGTTTCCCTAGGTGGCGGCTGAGCTACAGGCCAAAATCTACAGGTAGGGCACTTTGCAAAAAACACCTCTGTTTTCCTTCAAAAATGTGGCTGTGTCCATGTTGCGCTTTGGGGCGTTTCCTGTCGCGGGCGCTAGGCCTACCCACACAAGTGAGGTATCATTTTTATCAGGAGACGTAGGGGAACGCTGGGTGGAAGGAAATTTGTGGCTCCTCTCAGAATCCAGAACTTTCTGCCACAGAAATGCTAGGAACATGTGTTTTTTTAGCCAAATTTGAGGTTTGCAATGGATTCTGGGTAACAGAACCTGGTCTGAGCCACACAAGTCACCCCATCTTGGATTCCCCTGGGTCTCTAATTTTCAGAAATGCACAGGTTTGGTAGGTTAACCTAGGTGGCGGCTGAGCTACAGGCCAAAATCTACAGGTAGGCACTTTGAAAAAAACACCTCTGTTTTCCTTCACAAATTTGGCTGTGTCCACGTTGCGCTTTGGGGCGTTTCCTGTCGTGGGCGCTAGGCCTACCCACACAAGTGAGGTATCATTTTATCGGGAGACGTGGGGGAACGCTGGGTGGAAGGAAATTTGTGGCTCCTCTCAGATTCCAGAACTTTCTGCCACAGAAATGTGAGGAACATGTGTTTTTTTAGCCAAATTTTGAGGTTTGCAATGGATTCTGGGTAACAGAACCTGGTCCGAGCCACACAAGTCACCCCATCTTGGATTCCCCTAGGTCTCTAGTTTTCAGAAAATGCACAGGTTTGGTAGGTTTCCCTAAGTGGCGGCTGAGCTACAGGCCAAAATCTACAGGTAGGCACTTTGCAAAAAACACCTCTGTTTTCCTTCAAAAATTTGGCTGTGTCTACGTTGCGCTTTGGGGCGTTTCCTGTCGCTGGCGCTAGGCCTACCCACACAAGTGAGGTATCATTTTTATCGGGAGACGTGGGGGAACGCTGGGTGAAAGGAAATTTGTGGCTCCTCTCAGATTCCAGAACTTTCTGCCACAGAAATGTGAGGAACATGTGTTTTTTTAGCCAAATTTTGAGGTTTGCAAAGGATTCTGGGTAACAGAACCTGGTCCGAGCCACACAAGTCACCCCATCTTGGATTCCCTAGGTCTCTAGTTTTCAGAAATGCACAGGTTTGGTAGGTTTCCCTAGGTGGCGGCTGAGCTACAGGCCAAAATCTACAGGTAGGCACTTGCAAAAAACACCTCTGTTTTCCTTCAAAAATTTGGCTGTGTCCACGTTGCGCTTTGGGGCGTTTCCTGTCGCGGGCGCTAGGTCTACCCACACAAGTGAGGTATCATTTTTATCGGGAGACGTGGGGGAACGCTGGGTGGAAGGAAATTTGTGGCTCCTCTCAGATTCCAGAACTTTCTGCCACAGAAATGTGAGGAAACATGTGTTTTTTTTAGCCAAATTTTGAGGTTTGCAAAGGATTCTGGGTAACATAACCTGGTCCGAGCCACACAAGTCACCCCATCTTGGATTCCCCTAGGTCTCTAGTTTTCAGAAATGCAAAGGTTTGGTAGGTTTCCCTAGTTGGCGGCTGAGCTACAGTCCAAAATCTACAGGTAGGCACTTTGCAAAAAACACCTCTGTTTTCCTTCAAAAATGTGGCTGTGTCCATGTTGCGCTTTGGGGCGTTTCCTGTCGCGGGCGCTAGGCCTACCCACACAAGTGAGGTATCATTTTTATCAGGAGACGTGGGGGAACGCTGGGTGGAAGGAAATTTGTGGCTCCTCTCAGAATCCAGAACTTTCTGCCACAGAAATGTGAGGAACATGTGTTTTTTTAGCCAAATTTTGAGGTTTGCAATGGATTCTGGGTAACAGAACCTGGTCTGAGCCACACAAGTCACCCCATCTTGGATTCCCCTGGTCTCTAATTTTCAGAAATGCACAGGTTTGGTAGGTTAACCTAGGTGGCGGCTGAGCTACAGGCCAAAATCTACAGGTAGGCACTTTGAAAAAAACACCTCTGTTTTCCTTCACAAATGTGGCTGTGTCCACGTTGCGCTTTGGGGCGTTTCCTGTCGCAGGCGCTAGGCCTACCCACACAAGTGAGGTATCACTTTTATCGGGAGACGTGGGGGAACGCTGGGTGGAAGGAAATTTTTGGCTCCTCTCAGATTCCAGAACTTTCTGCCACAGAAATGTGAGGAACATGTGTTTTTTTAGCCAAATTTTGAGATTTGCAATGGATTCTGGGTAACAGAACCTGGTCCGAGCCACACAAGTCACCCCATCTTGGATTCCCCTAGGTCTCTAGTTTTCAAAAATTGCACAGGTTTGGTAGGTTTCCCTAGGTGGCGGCTGAGCTACAGGCCAAAATCTACAGGTAGGCACTTTGCAAAAAACACCTCTGTTTTCCTTCAAAAATTTGGCTGAGTCCACGTTGCGCTTTGGGGCATTTCCTCTCACGGGCGCTAGGCCTACCCACACAAGTGAGGTATCATTTTTATCGGGAGACGTGGGGGAACGCTGGGAGGAAGGAAATTCGTGGCTCCTCTAAGATTCCAGAACTTTCTGCCACAGAAATGTGAGGAACATGTGTTTTTTTAGCCAAATTTTGAGGTTTGCAAAGGATTCTGGGTAACAGAACCTGGTCCGAGCCACACAAGTCACCCATCTTGGATTCCCCTAGGTCTCTAGTTTTCAGGAATGCACAGGTTTGGTAGGTTTCCCTAGGTGGCGGCTGAGCTACAGGCCAAAATCTACAGGTAGGCACTTTGCAAAAAACACCTCTGTTTTCCTTCAAAAATGTGGCTGTGTCCATGTTGCGCTTTGGGGCGTTTCCTGTCGCGGGCGCTAGGCCTACCCACACAAGTGAGGTATCATTTTTATCAGGAGACGTGGGGGAACGCTGGGTGGAAGGAAATTTGTGGCTCCTCTCAGAATCCAGAACTTTCTGCCACAGAAATGTGAGGAACATGTGTTTTTTTAGCCAAATTTTGAGGTTTGCAATGGATTCTGGGTAACAGAACCTGGTCTGAGCCACACAAGTCACCCCATCTTGGATTCCCCTGGGTCTCTAATTTTCAGAAATGCACAGGTTTGGTAGGTTAACCTAGGTGGCGGCTGAGCTACAGGCCAAAATCTACAGGTAGGCACTTTGAAAAAAACACCTCTGTTTTCCTTCACAAATTTGGCTGTGTCCACGTTGCGCTTTGGGGCGTTTCCTGTCGTGGGCGCTAGGCCTACCCACACAAGTGAGGTATCATTTTTATCGGGAGACGTGGGGGAACGCTGGGTGGAAGGAAATTTGTGGCTCCTCTCAGATTCCAGAACTTTCTGCCACAGAAATGTGAGGAACATGTGTTTTTTTAGCCAAATTTTGAGGTTTGCAATGGATTCTGGGTAACAGAACCTGGTCCGAGCCACACAAGTCACCCCATCTTGGATTCCCCTAGGTCTCTAGTTTTCAGAAATGCACAGGTTTGGTAGGTTTCCCTAAGTGGCGGCTGAGCTACAGGCCAAAATCTACAGGTAGGCACTTTGCAAAAAACACCTGTTTTCCTTCAAAAATTTGGCTGTGTCTACGTTGCGCTTTGGGGCGTTTCCTGTCGCTGGCGCTAGGCCTACCCACACAAGTGAGGTATCATTTTTATCGGGAGATGTGGGGGAACGCTGGGTGAAAGGAAATTTGTGGCTCCTCTCAGATTCCAGAACTTTCTGCCACAGAAATGTGAGGAACATGTGTTTTTTTAGCCAAATTTTGAGGTTTGCAAAGGATTCTGGGTAACAGAACCTGGTCCGAGCCACACAAGTCACCCCATCTTGGATTCCCCTAGGTCTCTAGTTTTCAGAAATGCACAGGTTTGGTAGGTTTCCCTAGGTGGCGGCTGAGCTACAGGCCAAAATCTACAGGTAGGCACTTTGCAAAAAACACCTCTGTTTTCCTTCAAAAATTTGGCTGTGTCCACGTTGCGCTTTGGGGCGTTTCCTGTCGCGGGCGCTAGGTCTTCCCACACAAGTGAGGTATCATTTTTATCGGGAGACGTGGGGGAACGCTGGGTGGAAGGAAATTTGTGGCTCCTCTCAGATTCCAGAACTTTCTGCCACAGAAATGTGAGGAACATGTGTTTTTTTAGCCAAATTTTGAGGTTTGCAAAGGATTCTGGGTAACATAACCTGGTCCGAGCCACACAAGTCACCCCATCTTGGATTCCCCTAGGTCTCTAGTTTTCAGAAATGCAAAGGTTTGGTAGGTTTCCCTAGGTGGCGGCTGAGCTACAGTCCAAAATCTACAGGTAGGCACTTTGCAAAAAACACCTCTGTTTTCCTTCAAAAACGTGGCTGTGTCCACGTTGCGCTTTGGGGCGTTTCCTGTCGCGGGCGCTAGGCCTACCCACACAAGTGAGGTATCATTTTTATCAGGAGACGTGGGGGAACGCTGGGTGGAAGGAAATTTGTGGCTCCTCTCAGATTCCAGAACTTTCTGCCACAGAAATGTGAGGAACATGTGTTTTTTTAGCCAAATTTTGAGGTTTGCAAAGGATTCTGGGTAACAGAACCTGGTCCGAGCCACACAAGGCACCCCATCTTGGATTCCCCTAGGTCTCTAGTTTTCAGAAATGCACAGGTTTGGTAGGTTTCCCTAGGTGGCGGCTGAGCTACAGGCCAAAATCTACAGGTAGGCACTTTGTAAAAAAACACCTCTTTTGTCCTTCAAAAATTTGGCAGTGTCCACGTTGCGCTTTGGGGCGTTTCATGTCGCGGGCGCTAGGTCTACCCACACAAGTGAGGTATCATTTTTATCGGGAGACGTGGGGGAACGCTGGGTGGAAGGAAATTTGTGGCTCCTCTCAGATTCCAGAACTTTCTGACACAGAAATGTGAGGAACATGTGTTTTTTTAGCCAAATTTTGAGGTTTGCAATGGATTCTGGGTAACAGAACCTGGTCTGAGCCACACAAGTCACCCCATCTTGGATTTCCCTGGGTCTCTAGTTTTCAGAAATGCACAGGTTTGGTAGGTTTCCCTAGGTGGCGGCTGAGCTACAGGCCAAAATCTACAGGTAGGCACTTTGCAAAAAACACGTCTCTTTTCCTTCACAAATTTGGCTGTGTCCACGTTGCGCTATGGGGCGTTTCCTGTCGCGGGCGCTAGGCCTACCCACACAAGTGAGGTTTCATTTTTATCGGGAGACGTGGGGGAACGCTGGGTGGAAGGAAATTCGTGGCTCCTCTAAGATTCCAGAACTTTCTGCCACAGAAATGTGAGGAACATGTGTTTTTTTAGCCAAATTTTGAGGTTTGCAAAGGATTCTGGGTAACAGAACCTGGTCCGAGCCACACAAGTCACCCCATCTTGGATTCCCCTAGGTCTCTAGTTTTCAGGAATGCACAGGTTTGGTAGGTTTCCCTAGGTGGCGGCTGAGCTACAGGCCAAAATCTACAGGTAGGCACTTTGCAAAAAACACCTCTGTTTTCCTTCAAAAATGTGGCTGTGTCCATGTTGCGCTTTGGGGCGTTTCCTGTCGCGGGCGCTAGGCCTACCCACACAAGTGAGGTATCATTTTTATCAAGAGACGTGGGGGAACGCTGGGTGGAAGGAAATTTGTGGCTCCTCTCAGAATCCAGAACTTTCTGCCACAGAAATGTGAGGAACATGTGTTTTTTTAGCCAAATTTTGAGGTTTGCAATGGATTCTGGGTAACAGAACCTGGTCTGAGCCACACAAGTCACCCCATCTTGGATTCCCCTTGGTCTCTAATTTTCAGAAATGCACAGGTTTGGTAGGTTAACCTAGGTGGCGGCTGAGCTACAGGCCAAAATCTACAGGTAGGCACTTTGAAAAAAACACCTCTGTTTTCCTTCACAAATGTGGCTGTGTCCACGTTGCGCTTTGGGGCGTTTCCTGTCGCAGGCGCTAGGCCTACCCACACAAGTGAGGTATCACTTTTATCGGGAGACGTGGGGGAACGCTGGGTGGAAGGAAATTTGTGGCTCCTCTCAGATTCCAGAACTTTCTGCCACAGAAATGTGAGGAACATGTGTTTTTTTAGCCAAATTTTGAGATTTGCAATGGATTCTGGGTAACAGAACCTGGTCCGAGCCACACAAGTCACCCCATCTTGGATTCCCCTAGGTCTCTAGTTTTCAGAAATGCACAGGTTTGGTAGGTTTCCCTAGGTGGCGGCTGAGCTACAGGCCAAAATCTACAGGTAGGCACTTTGCAAAAAACACCTCTTTTGTCCTTCAAAAATTTGGCTGTGTCCACGTTGCGCTTTGGGGCATTTCATGTCGCGGGCGCTAGGTCTACCCACACAAGTGAGGTATCATTTTTATCGGGAGACGTGGGGGAACGCTGGGTGGAAGGAAATTTGTGGCTCCTCTCAGATTCCAGAACTTTCTGCCACAGAAATGTGAGTAACATGTGTTTTTTTAGCCAAATTTTGAGGTTTGCAATGGATTCTGGGTAACAGAACCTGGTCTGAGCCACACAAGTCACCCCATCTTGGATTCCCCTGGGTCTCTAATTTTCAGAAATGCACAGGTTTGGTAGGTTAACCTAGGTGGCGGCTGAGCTACAGGCCAAAATCTACAGGTAGGCACTTTGAAAAAAACACCTCTGTTTTCCTTCACAAATTTGGCTGTGTCCACGTTGCGCTTTGGGGCGTTTCCTGTCGTGGGCGCTAGGCCTACCCACACAAGTGAGGTATCATTTTTATCGGGAGACGTGGGGGAACGCTGGGTGGAAGGAAATTTGTGGCTCCTCTCAGATTCCAGAACTTTCTGCCACAGAAATGTGAGGAACATGTGTTTTTTTAGCCAAATTTTGAGGTTTGCAATGGATTCTGGGTAACAGAACCTAGTCCGAGCCACACAAGTCACCCCATCTTGGATTCCCCTAGGTCTCTAGTTTTCAGAAATGCACAGGTTTGGTAGGTTTCCCTAAGTGGCGGCTGAGCTACAGGCCAAAATCTACAGGTAGGCACTTTGCAAAAAACACCTCTGTTTTCCTTCAAAAGTTTGGCTGTGTCCACGTTGCGCTTTGGGGCGTTTCATGTCGCGGGCGCTAGGCCTACCCACACAAGTGAGGTATCATTTTTATCGGGAGACGTGGGGGAATGCTGGGTGAAAGGAAATTTGTGGCTCCTCTCAGATTCCAGAACTTTCTGCCACAGAAATGTGAGGAACATGTGTTTTTTTAGCCAAATTTTGAGGTTTGCAAAGGATTCTGGGTAACAGAACCTGGTCCGAGCCACACAAGTCACCCCATCTTGGATTCCCCTAGGTCTCTAGTTTTCAGAAATGCACAGGTTTGGTAGGTTTCCCTAGGTGGCGGCTGAGCTACAGGCCAAAATCTACAGGTAGGCACTTCGCAAAAAACACCTCTGTTTTCCATCAAAAATTTGGCTGTGTCCACGTTGCGCTTTGGGGCGTTTCCTGTCGCGGGCGCTAGGCCTACCCACACAAGTGAGGTATCATTTTTATAGGGAGACGTGGGGGAACGCTGGGTGGAAGGAAATTTGTGGCTCCTCTCAGATTCCAGAACTTTCTGACACAGAAATGTGAGGAACATGTGTTTTTTTAGCCAAATTTTGAGGTTTGCAATGGATTCTGGGTAACAGAACCTGGTCCGAGCCACACAAGTCACCCCATCTTGGATTCCCCTAGGTCTCTAGTTTTCAGAAATGGACAGGTTTGGTAGGTTTCCCTAGGTGGCGGCTGAGCTACAGTCCAAAATCTACAGGTAGGCACTTTGCAAAAAAAAACCTCTGTTTTCCTTCAAAAATGTGGCTGTGTCCACGTTGCGCTTTGGGGCGTTTCCTGTCGCAGGCGCTAGGCCTACCCACACAAGTGAGGTATCATTTTTATCGGGAGACGTGGGGGAACGCTGGGTGGAAGGAAATTTGTGGCTCCTCTCAGATTCCAGAACTTTCTGCCACAGAAATGTGAGGAACATGTGGTTTTTTTTGCCAAATTTTGAGATTTGCAATGGATTCTGGGTAACAGAACCTGGTCCGAGCCACACAAGTCACCCCATCTTGGATTCCCCTAGGTCTCTAGTTTTCAAAAATGCACAGGTTTGGTAGGTTTCCCTAGGTGGCGGCTGAGCTACAGGCCAAAATCTACAGGTAGGCACTTTGCAAAAAACACCTCTGTTTTCCTTCAAAAATTTGGCTGAGTCCACGTTGCGCTTTGGGGCATTTCCTGTCATGGGCGCTAGGCCTACCCACACAAGTGAGGTATCATTTTTATCGGGAGACGTGGGGGAACGCTGGGAGGAAGGAAATTCGTGGCTCCTCTAAGATTCCAGAACTTTCTGCCACAGAAATGTGAGGAACATGTGTTTTTTTAGCCAAATTTTGAGGTTTGCAAAGGATTCTGGGTAACAGAACCTGGTCCGAGCCACACAAGTCACCCCATCTTGGATTCCCCTAGGTCTCTAGTTTTCAGGAATGCACAGGTTTGGTAGGTTTCCCTAGGTGGCGGCTGAGCTACAGGCCAAAATCTACAGGTAGGCACTTTGCAAAAAACACCTCTGTTTTCCTTCAAAAATGTGGCTGTGTCCATGTTGCGCTTTGGGGCGTTTCCTGTCGCGGGCGCTAGGCCTACCCACACAAGTGAGGTATCATTTTTATCAGGAGACGTGGGGGAACGCTGGGTGGAAGGAAATTTGTGGCTCCTCTCAGATTCCAGAACTTTCTGCCACAGAAATGTGAGGAACATGTGTTTTTTTAGCCAAATTTTGAGGTTTGCAATGGATTCTGGGTAACAGAACCTGGTCTGAGCCACACAAGTCACCCCATCTTGGATTCCCCTGGGTCTCTAATTTTCAGAAATGCACAGGTTTGGTAGGTTAACCTAGGTGGCGGCTGAGCTACAGGCCAAAATCTACAGGTAGGCACTTTGAAAAAAACACCTCTGTTTTCCTTCACAAATTTGGCTGTGTCCACGTTGCGCTTTGGGGCGTTTCCTGTCGTGGGCGCTAGGCCTACCCACACAAGTGAGGTATCATTTTTATCGGGAGACGTGGGGGAACGCTGGGTGGAAGGAAATTTGTGGCTCCTCTCAGATTCCAGAACTTTCTGCCACAGAAATGTGAGGAACATGTGTTTTTTTAGCCAAATTTTGAGGTTTGCAATGGATTCTGGGTAACAGAACCTGGTCTGAGCCACACAAGTCACCCCATCTTGGATTCCCCTAGGTCTCTAGTTTTCAGAAATGCACAGGTTTGGTAGGTTTCCCTAAGTGGCGGCTGAGCTACGGGCCAAAATCTACAGGTAGGCACTTTGCAAAAAACACCTCTGTTTTCCTTCAAAAATTTGGCTGTGTCCACGTTGCGCTTTGGGGCGTTTCCTGTCGCGGGCGCTAGGCCTACCCACACAAGTGAGGTATCATTTTTATCGGGAGACGTGGGGGAACGCTGGGTGAAAGGAAATTTGTGGCTCCTCTCAGATTCCAGAACTTTCTGCCACAGAAATGTGAGGAAAATGTGTTTTTTTAGCCAAATTTTGAGGTTTGCAAAGGATTCTGGGTAACAGAACCTGGTCCGAGCCACACAAGTCACCCCATCTTGGATTCCCCTAGGTCTCTAGTTTTCAGAAATGCACAGGTTTGGTAGGTTTCCCTAGGTAGCGGCTGAGCTACAGGCCAAAATCTACAGGTAGGCACTTTGCAAAAAACACCTCTGTTTTCCTTCAAAAATTTGGCTGTGTCCACGTTGCGCTTTGGGGCGTTTCCTGTCGCGGGCGCTAGGTCTACCCACACAAGTGAGGTATCATTTTTATCGGGAGACGTGGGGGAACGCTGGGTGGAAGGAAATTTGTGGCTCCTCTCAGATTCCAGAACTTTCTGCCACAGAAATGTGAGGAACATGTGTTTTTTTAGCCAAATTTTGAGGTTTGCAAAGGATTCTGGGTAACAGAACCTGGTCTGAGCCACACAAGTCACCCCATCTTGGATTCCCCTGGGTCTCTAATTTTCAGAAATGCACAGGTTTGGTAGGTTAACCTAGGTGGCGGCTGAGCTACAGGCCAAAATCTACAGGTAGGCACTTTGAAAAAAACACCTCTGTTTTCCTTCACAAATGTGGCTGTGTCCACGTTGCGCTTTGGGGCGTTTCCTGTCGCAGGCGCTAGGCCTACCCACACAAGTGAGGTATCACTTTTATCGGGAGACGTGGGGGAACGCTGGGTGGAAGGAAATTTGTGGCTCCTCTCAGATTCCAGAACTTTCTGCCACAGAAATGTGAGGAACATGTGTTTTTTTAGCCAAATTTTGAGATTTGCAATGGATTCTGGGTAACAGAACCTGGTCCGAGCCACACAAGTCACCCCATCTTGGATTCCCCTAGGTCTCTAGTTTTCAGAAATGCACAGGTTTGGTAGGTTTCCCTAGGTGGCGGCTGAGCTACAGGCCAAAATCTACAGGTAGGCACTTTGCAAAAAACACCTCTTTTGTCCTTCAAAAATTTGGCTGTGTCCACGTTGCGCTTTGGGGCGTTTCATGTCGCGGGCGCTAGGTCTACCCACACAAGTGAGGTATCATTTTTATCGGGAGACGTGGGGGAACGCTGGGTGGATGGAAATTTGTGGCTCCTCTCAGATTCCAGAACTTTCTGCCACAGAAATGTGAGGAACATGTGTTTTTTTAGCCAAATTTTGAGGTTTGCAATGGATTCTGGGTAACAGAACCTGGTCTGAGCCACACAAGTCACCCCATCTTGGATTCCCCTGGGTCTCTAATTTTCAGAAATGCACAGGTTTGGTAGGTTAACCTAGGTGGCGGCTGAGCTACAGGCCAAAATCTACAGGTAGGCACTTTGAAAAAAACACCTCTGTTTTCCTTCACAAATTTGGCTGTGTCCACGTTGCGCTTTGGGGCGTTTCCTGTCGTGGGCGCTAGGCCTACCCACACAAGTGAGGTATCATTTTTATCGGGAGACGTGGGGGAACGCTGGGTGGAAGGAAATTTGTGGCTCCTCTCAGATTCCAGAACTTTCTGCCACAGAAATGTGAGGAACATGTGTTTTTTTAGCCAAATTTTGAGGTTTGCAATGGATTCTGGGTAACAGAACCTAGTCCGAGCCACACAAGTCACCCCATCTTGGATTCCCCTAGGTCTCTAGTTTTCAGAAATGCACAGGTTTGGTAGGTTTCCCTAAGTGGCGGCTGAGCTACAGGCCAAAATCTACAGGTAGGCACTTTGCAAAAAACACCTCTGTTTTCCTTCAAAAGTTTGGCTGTGTCCACGTTGCGCTTTGGGGCGTTTCATGTCGCGGGCGCTAGGCCTACCCACACAAGTGAGGTATCATTTTTATCGGGAGACGTGGGGGAATGCTGGGTGAAAGGAAATTTGTGGCTCCTCTCAGATTCCAGAACTTTCTGCCACAGAAATGTGAGGAACATGTGTTTTTTTAGCCAAATTTTGAGGTTTGCAAAGGATTCTGGGTAACAGAACCTGGTCCGAGCCACACAAGTCACCCCATCTTGGATTCCCCTAGGTCTCTAGTTTTCAGAAATGCACAGGTTTGGTAGGTTTCCCTAGGTGGCGGCTGAGCTACAGGCCAAAATCTACAGGTAGGCACTTCGCAAAAAACACCTCTGTTTTCCATCAAAAATTTGGCTGTGTCCACGTTGCGCTTTGGGGCGTTTCCTGTCGCGGGCGCTAGGCCTACCAACACAAGTGAGGTATCATTTTTATAGGGAGACGTGGGGGAACGCTGGGTGGAAGGAAATTTGTGGCTCCTCTCAGATTCCAGAACTTTCTGACACAGAAATGTGAGGAACATGTGTTTTTTTAGCCAAATTTTGAGGTTTGCAATGGATTCTGGGTAACAGAACCTGGTCTGAGCCACACAAGTCACCCCATCTTGGATTCCCCTGGGTCTCTAATTTTCAGAAATGCACAGGTTTGGTAGGTTAACCTAGGTGGCGGCTGAGCTACAGGCCAAAATCTACAGGTAGGCACTTTGAAAAAAACACCTCTGTTTTCCTTCACAAATTTGTCTGTGTCCACGTTGCGCTTTGGGGCGTTTCCTGTCGTGGGCGCTAGGCCTACCCACACAAGTGAGGTATCATTTTTATCGGGAGACGTGGGGGAACGCTGGGTGGAAGGAAATTTGTGGCTCCTCTCAGATTCCAGAACTTTCTGCCACAGAAATGTGAGGAACATGTGTTTTTTTAGCCAAATTTTGAGGTTTGCAATGGATTCTGGGTAACAGAACCTGGTCCGAGCCACACAAGTCACCCCATCTTGGATTCCCCTAGGTCTCTAGTTTTCAGAAATGCACAGGTTTGGTAGGTTTCCCTAAGTGGCGGCTGAGCTACAGGCCAAAATCTACAGGTAGGCACTTTGCAAAAAACACCTCTGTTTTCCTTCAAAAATTTGGCTGTGTCCACGTTGCGCTTTGGGGCGTTTCCTGTCGCGGGCGCTAGGCCTACCCACACAAGTGAGGTATCATTTTTATCGGGAGACGTGGGGGAACGCTGGGTGAAAGGAAATTTGTAGCTCCTCTCAGATTCCAGAACTTTCTGCCACAGAAATGTGAGGAACATGTGTTTTTTTAGCCAAATTTTGAGGTTTGCAAAGGATTCTGGGTAACAGAACCTGGTCCGAGCCACACAAGTCACCCCATCTTGGATTCCCCTAGGTCTCTAGTTTTCAGAAATGCACAGGTTTGGTAGGTTTCCCTAGGTGGCAGCTGAGCTACAGGCCAAAATCTACAGGTAGGCACTTTGCAAAAAACACCTCTGTTTTCCTTCAAAAATTTGGCTGTGTCCACGTTGCGCTTTGGGGCGTTTCCTGTCGCGGGCGCTAGGTCTACCCACACAAGTGAGGTATCATTTTTATCGGGAGACGTGGGGGAACGCTGGGTGGAAGGAAATTTGTGGCTCCTCTCAGATTCCAGAACTTTCTGCCACAGAAATGTGAGGAACATATGTTTTTTTAGCCAAATTTTGAGGTTTGCAATAGATTCTGGGTAACAGAACCTGGTCCGAGCCACACAAGTCACCCCATCTTGGATTCCCCTAGGTCTCTAGTTTTCAGAAATGCACAGGTTTGGTAGGTTTCCCTAGGTGGCGGCTGAGCTACAGTCCAAAATCTACAGGTAGGCACTTTGCAAAAAACACCTCTGTTTTCCTTCAAAAATGTGGCTGTGTCCACGTTGCGCTTTGGGGCGTTTCCTGTCGCGGGCGCTAGGCCTACCCACACAAGTGAGGTATCATTTTTATCAGGAGACGTGGGGGAACGCTGGGTGGAAGGAAATTTGTGGCTCCTCTCAGATTCCAGAACTTTCTGCCACAGAAATGTGAGGAACATGTGTTTTTTTAGCCAAATTTTGAGGTTTGCAAAGGATTCTGGGTAACAGAACCTGGTCCGAGCCACACAAGGCACCCCATCTTGGATTCCCCTAGGTCTCTAGTTTTCAGAAATGCACAGGTTTGGTAGGTTTCCCTAGGTGGCGGCTGAGCTACAGGCCAAAATCTACAGGTAGGCACTTTGTAAAAAACACCTCTTTTGTCCTTCAAAAATTTGGCTGTGTCCACGTTGCGCTTTGGGGCGTTTCATGTCGCGGGCGCTAGGTCTACCCACACAAGTGAGGTATCATTTTTATCGGGAGACGTGGGGGAACGCTGGGTGGAAGGAAATTTGTGGCTCCTCTCAGATTCCAGAACTTTCTGCCACAGAAATGTGAGGAACATGTGTTTTTTTAGCCAAATTTTGAGGTTTGCAATGGATTCTGGGTAACAGAACCTGGTCTGAGCCACACAAGTCACCCCATCTTGGATTTCCCTGGGTCTCTAGTTTTCAGAAATGCACAGGTTTGGTAGGTTTCCCTAGGTGGCGGCTGAGCTACAGGCCAAAATCTACAGGTAGGCACTTTGCAAAAAACACGTCTGTTTTCCTTCACAAATTTGGCTGTGTCCACGTTGCGCTATGGGGCGTTTCCTGTCGCGGGCGCTAGGCCTACCCACACAAGTGAGGTTTCATTTTTATCGGGAGACGTGGGGGAACGCTTTGTGGAAGGAAATTTGTGGCTCCTCTCAGATTCCAGAACTTTCTGCCACAGAAATGTGAGGAACATGTGTTTTTTTAGCCAAATTTTGAGGTTTGCAATGGATTCTGGGTAACAGAACCTGGTCCGAGCCACACAAGTCACCCCATCTTGGATTCCCCTAGGTCTCTAGTTTTCAGAAATGCACAGGTTTGGTAGGTTTCCCTAAGTGGCGGCTGAGCTACAGGCCAAAATCTACAGGTAGGCACTTTGCAAAAAACACCTCTGTTTTCCTTCAAAAATTTGGCTGTGTCCACGTTGCGCTTTGGGGCGTTTCCTGTCGCGGGCGCTAGGCCTACCCACACAAGTGAGGTATCATTTTTATCGGGAGACGTGGGGGAATGCTGGGTGAAAGGAAATTTGTGGCTCCTCTCAGATTCCAGAACTTTCTGCCACAGAAATGTGAGGAACATGTGTTTTTTTAGCCAAATTATGAGGTTTGCAAAGGATTCTGGGTTACAGAACCTAGTCCGAGCCACACAAGTCACCCCATCTTGGATTCCCCTAGGTCTCTAGTTTTCAGAAATGCACAGGTTTGGTAGGTTTCCCTAGGTGGCGGCTGAGCTACAGGCCAAAATCTACAGGTAGGCACTTTGCAAAAAACACCTCTGTTTTCCATCAAAAATTTGGCTGTGTCCACGTTGCGCTGTGGGGCGTTTCCTGTCGCGGGCGCTAGGCCTACCCACACAAGTGAGGTATCATTTTTATAGGGAGACGTGGGGGAACGCTGGGTGGAAGGAAATTTATGGCTCCTCTCAGATTCCAGAACTTTTTGACACAGAAATGTGAGGAACATGTGTTTTTTTAGCCAAATTTTGAGGTTTGCAATGGATTCTGGGTAACAGAACCTGGTCCGAGCCACACAAGTCACCCCATCTTGGATTCCCCTAGGTCTCTAGTTTTCAGAAATGCACAGGTTTGGTAGGTTTCCCTAGGTGGCGGCTGAGGTACAGTCCAAAATCTACAGGTAGGCACTTTGCAAAAAAAAACCTCTGTTTTCCTTCAAAAATGTGGCTGTGTACACGTTGCGCTTTGGGGCGTTTCCTGTCGCAGGCGCTAGGCCTACCCACACAAGTGAGGTATCACTTTTATCGGGAGACGTGGGGGAACGCTGGGTGGAAGGAAATTTGTGGCTCCTCTCAGATTCCAGAACTTTCTGCCACAGAAATGTGAGGAACATGTGTTTTTTTAGCCAAATTTTGAGATTTGCAATGGATTCTGGGTAACAGAACCTGGTCCGAGCCACACAAGTCACCCCATCTTGGATTCCCCTAGGTCTCTAGTTTTCAAAAATGCACAGGTTTGGTAGGTTTCCCTAGGTGGCGGCTGAGCTACAGGCCAAAATCTACAGGTAGGCACTTTGCAAAAAACACCTCTGTTTTCCTTCAAAAATTTGGCTGAGTCCACGTTGCGCTTTGGGGCATTTCCTCTCACGGGCGCTAGGCCTACCCACACAAGTGAGGTATCATTTTTATCGGGAGACGTGGGGGAACGCTGGGAGGAAGGAAATTCGTGGCTCCTCTAAGATTCCAGAACTTTCTGCCACAGAAATGTGAGGAACATGTGTTTTTTTAGCCAAATTTTGAGGTTTGCAAAGGATTCTGGGTAACAGAACCTGGTCCGAGCCACACAAGTCACCCCATCTTGGATTCCCCTAGGTCTCTAGTTTTCAGGAATGCACAGGTTTGGTAGGTTTCCCTAGGTGGCGGCTGAGCTACAGGCCAAAATCTACAGGTAGGCACTTTGCAAAAAACACCTCTGTTTTCCTTCAAAAATGTGGCTGTGTCCATGTTGCGCTTTGGGGCGTTTCCTGTCGCGGGCGCTAGGCCTACCCACACAAGTGAGGTATCATTTTTATCAGGAGACGTGGGGGAACGCTGGGTGGAAGGAAATTTGTGGCTCCTCTCAGAATCCAGAACTTTCTGCCACAGAAATGTGAGGAACATGTGTTTTTTTAGCCAAATTTTGAGGTTTGCAATGGATTCTGGGTAACAGAACCTGGTCTGAGCCACACAAGTCACCCCATCTTGGATTCCCCTGGGTCTCTAATTTTCAGAAATGCACAGGTTTGGTAGGTTAACCTAGGTGGCGGCTGAGCTACAGGCCAAAATCTACAGGTAGGCACTTTGAAAAAAACACCTCTGTTTTCCTTCACAAATTTGGCTGTGTCCACGTTGCGCTTTGGGGCGTTTCCTGTCGTGGGCGCTAGGCCTACCCACACAAGTGAGGTATCATTTTTATCGGGAGAAGTGGGGGAACGCTGGGTGGAAGGAAATTTGTGGCTCCTCTCAGATTCCAGAACTTTCTGCCACAGAAATGTGAGGGACATGTGTTTTTTTAGCCAAATTTTGAGGTTTGCAATGGATTCTGGGTAACAGAACCTGGTCCGAGCCACACAAGTCACCCCATCTTGGATTCCCCTAGGTCTCTAGTTTTCAGAAATGCACAGGTTTGGTAGGTTTCCCTAAGTGGCGGCTGAGCTACAGGCCAAAATCTACAGGTAGGCACTTTGCAAAAAACACCTCTGTTTTCCTTCAAAAATTTGGCTGTGTCTACGTTGCGCTTTGGGGCGTTTCCTGTCGCTGGCGCTAGGCCTACCCACACAAGTGAGGTATCATTTTTATCGGGAGACGTGGGGGAACGCTGGGTGAAAGGAAATTTGTGGCTCCTCTCAGATTCCAGAACTTTCTGCCACAGAAATGTGAGGAACATGTGTTTTTTTAGCCAAATTTTGAGGTTTGCAAAGGATTCTGGGTAACAGAACCTGGTCCGAGCCACACAAGTCACCCCATCTTGGATTCCCCTAGGTCTCTAGTTTTCAGAAATGCACAGGTTTGGTAGGTTTCCCTAGGTGGCGGCTGAGCTACAGGCCAAAATCTACAGGTAGGCACTTTGCAAAAAACACCTCTGTTTTCCTTCAAAAATTTGGCTGTGTCCACGTTGCGCTTTGGGGCGTTTCCTGTCGCGGGCGCTAGGTCTACCCACACAAGTGAGGTATCATTTTTATCGGGAGACGTGGGGGAACGCTGGGTGGAAGGAAATTTGTGGCTCCTCTCAGATTCTAGAACTTTCTGCCACAGAAATGTGAGGAACATGTGTTTTTTTAGCCAAATTTTGAGGTTTGCAAAGGATTCTGGGTAACATAACCTGGTCCGAGCCACACAAGTCACCCCATCTTGGATTCCCCTAGGTCTCTAGTTTTCAGAAATGCAAAGGTTTGGTAGGTTTCCCTAGTTGGCGGCTGAGCTACAGTCCAAAATCTACAGGTAGGCACTTTGCAAAAAACACCTCTGTTTTCCTTCAAAAATGTGGCTGTGTCCATGTTGCGCTTTGGGGCGTTTCCTGTCGCGGGCGCTAGGCCTACCCACACAAGTGAGGTATCATTTTTATCAGGAGACGTGGGGGAACGCTGGGTGGAAGGAAATTTGTGGCTCCTCTCAGAATCCAGAACTTTCTGCCACAGAAATGTGAGGAACATGTGTTTTTTTAGCCAAATTTTGAGGTTTGCAATGGATTCTGGGTAACAGAACCTGGTCTGAGCCACACAAGTCACCCCATCTTGGATTCCCCTGGGTCTCTAATTTTCAGAAATGCACAGGTTTGGTAGGTTAACCTAGGTGGCGGCTGAGCTACAGGCCAAAATCTACAGGTAGGCACTTTGAAAAAAACACCTCTGTTTTCCTTCACAAATGTGGCTGTGTCCACGTTGCGCTTTGGGGCGTTTCCTGTCGCAGGCGCTAGGCCTACCCACACAAGTGAGGTATCACTTTTATCGGGAGACGTGGGGGAACGCTGGGTGGAAGGAAATTTTTGGCTCCTCTCAGATTCCAGAACTTTCTGCCACAGAAATGTGAGGAACATGTGTTTTTTTAGCCAAATTTTGAGATTTGCAATGGATTCTGGGTAACAGAACCTGGTCCGAGCCACACAAGTCACCCCATCTTGGATTCCCCTACGTCTCTAGTTTTAAAAAATGCACAGGTTTGGTAGGTTTCCCTAGGTGGCGGCTGAGCTACAGGCCAAAATCTACAGGTAGGCACTTTGCAAAAAACACCTCTGTTTTCCTTCAAAAATTTGGCTGAGTCCACGTTGCGCTTTGGGGCATTTCCTCTCACGGGCGCTAGGCCTACCCACACAAGTGAGGTATCATTTTTATCGGGAGACGTGGGGGAACGCTGGGAGGAAGGAAATTCGTGGCTCCTCTAAGATTCCAGAACTTTCTGCCACAGAAATGTGAGGAACATGTGTTTTTTTAGCCAAATTTTGAGGTTTGCAAAGGATTCTGGGTAACAGAACCTGGTCCGAGCCACACAAGTCACCCCATCTTGGATTCCCCTAGGTCTCTAGTTTTCAGGAATGCACAGGTTTGGTAGGTTTCCCTAGGTGGCGGCTGAGCTACAGGCCAAAATCTACAGGTAGGCACTTTGCAAAAAACACCTCTGTTTTCCTTCAAAAATGTGGCTGTGTCCATGTTGCGCTTTGGGGCGTTTCCTGTCGCGGGCGCTAGGCCTACCCACACAAGTGAGGTATCATTTTTATCAGGAGACATGGGGGAACGCTGGGTGGAAGGAAATTTGTGGCTCCTCTCAGAATCCAGAACTTTCTGCCACAGAAATGTGAGGAACATGTGTTTTTTTAGCCAAATTTTGAGGTTTGCAATGGATTCTGGGTAACAGAACCTGGTCTGAGCCACACAAGTCACCCCATCTTGGATTCCCCTGGGTCTCTAATTTTCAGAAATGCACAGGTTTGGTAGGTTAACCTAGGTGGCGGCTGAGCTACAGGCCAAAATCTACAGGTAGGCACTTTGAAAAAAACACCTCTGTTTTCCTTCACAAATTTGGCTGTGTCCACGTTGCGCTTTGGGGCGTTTCCTGTCGTGGGCGCTAGGCCTACCCACACAAGTGAGGTATCATTTTTATCAGGAGACGTGGGGGAACGCTGGGTGGAAGGAAATTTGTGGCTCCTCTCAGATTCCAGAACTTTCTGCCACAGAAATGTGAGGAACATGTGTTTTTTTAGCCAAATTTTGAGGTTTGCAATGGATCTGGGTAACAGAACCTGGTCCGAGCCACACAAGTCACCCCATCTTGGATTCCCCTAGGTCTCTAGTTTTCAGAAATGCACAGGTTTGGTAGGTTTCCCTAAGTGGCGGCTGAGCTACAGGCCAAAATCTACAGGTAGGCACTTTGCAAAAAACACCTCTGTTTTCCTTCAAAAATTTGGCTGTGTCTACGTTGCGCTTTGGGGCGTTTCCTGTCGCTGGCGCTAGGCCTACCCACACAAGTGAGGTATCATTTTTATCGGGAGATGTGGGGGAACGCTGGGTGAAAGGAAATTTGTGGCTCCTCTCAGATTCCAGAACTTTCTGCCACAGAAATGTGAGGAACATGTGTTTTTTTAGCCAAATTTTGAGGTTTGCAAAGGATTCTGGGTAACAGAACCTGGTCCGAGCCACACAAGTCACCCCATCTTGGATTCCCCTAGGTCTCTAGTTTTCAGAAATGCACAGGTTTGGTAGGTTTCCCTAGGTGGCGGCTGAGCTACAGGCCAAAATCTACAGGTAGGCACTTTGCAAAAAACACCTCTGTTTTCCTTCAAAAATTTGGCTGTGTCCACGTTGCGCTTTGGGGCGTTTCCTGTCGCGGGCGCTAGGTCTACCCACACAAGTGAGGTATCATTTTTATCGGGAGACGTGGGGGAACGCTGGGTGGAAGGAAATTTGTGGCTCCTCTCAGATTCCAGAACTTTCTGCCACAGAAATGTGAGGAACATGTGTTTTTTTAGCCAAATTTTGAGGTTTGCAAAGGATTCTGGGTAACATAACCTGGTCCGAGCCACACAAGTCACCCCATCTTGGATTCCCATAGGTCTCTAGTTTTCAGAAATGCAAAGGTTTGGTAGGTTTCCCTAGGTGGCGGCTGAGCTACAGTCCAAAATCTACAGGTAGGCACTTTGCAAAAAACACCTCTGTTTTCCTTCAAAAACGTGGCTGTGTCCACGTTGCGCTTTGGGGCGTTTCCTGTCGCGGGCGCTAGGCCTACCCACACAAGTGAGGTATCATTTTTATCAGGAGACGTGGGGGAACGCTGGGTGGAAGGAAATTTGTGGCTCCTCTCAGATTCCAGAACTTTCTGCCACAGAAATGTGAGGAACATGTGTTTTTTTAGCCAAATTTTGAGGTTTGCAAAGGATTCTGGGTAACAGAACCTGGTCCGAGCCACACAAGGCACCCCATCTTGGATTCCCCTAGGTCTCTAGTTTTCAGAAATGCACAGGTTTGGTAGGTTTCCCTAGGTGGCGGCTGAGCTACAGGCCAAAATCTACAGGTAGGCACTTTGTAAAAAAACACCTCTTTTGTCCTTCAAAAATTTGGCTGTGTCCACGTTGCGCTTTGGGGCGTTTCATGTCGCGGGCGCTAGGTCTACCCACACAAGTGAGGTATCATTTTTATCGGGAGACGTGGGGGAACGCTGGGTGGAAGGAAATTTGTGGCTCCTCTCAGATTCCAGAACTTTCTGCCACAGAAATGTGAGGAACATGTGTTTTTTTAGCCAAATTTTGAGGTTTGCAATGGATTCTGGGTAACAGAACCTGGTCTGAGCCACACAAGTCACCCCATCTTGGATTTCCCTGGGTCTCTAGTTTTCAGAAATGCACAGGTTTGGTAGGTTTCCCTAGGTGGCGGCTGAGCTACAGGCCAAAATCTACAGGTAGGCACTTTGCAAAAAACACGTCTCTTTTCCTTCACAAATTTGGCTGTGTCCACGTTGCGCTATGGGGCGTTTCCTGTCGCGGGCGCTAGGCCTACCCACACAAGTGAGGTTTCATTTTTATCGGGAGACGTGGGGGAACGCTGGGTGGAAGGAAATTCGTGGCTCCTCTAAGATTCCAGAACTTTCTGCCACAGAAATGTGAGGAACATGTGTTTTTTTAGCCAAATTTTGAGGTTTGCAAAGGATTCTGGGTAACAGAACCTGGTCCGAGCCACACAAGTCACCCCATCTTGGATTCCCCTAGGTCTCTAGTTTTCAGGAATGCACAGGTTTGGTAGGTTTCCCTAGGTGGCGGCTGAGCTACAGGCCAAAATCTACAGGTAGGCACTTTGCAAAAAACACCTCTGTTTTCCTTCAAAAATGTGGCTGTGTCCATGTTGCGCTTTGGGGCGTTTCCTGTCGCGGGCGCTAGGCCTACCCACACAAGTGAGGTATCATTTTTATCAAGAGACGTGGGGGAACGCTGGGTGGAAGGAAATTTGTGGCTCCTCTCAGAATCCAGAACTTTCTGCCACAGAAATGTGAGGAACATGTGTTTTTTTAGCCAAATTTTGAGGTTTGCAATGGATTCTGGGTAACAGAACCTGGTCTGAGCCACACAAGTCACCCCATCTTGGATTCCCCTGGGTCTCTAATTTTCAGAAATGCACAGGTTTGGTAGGTTAACCTAGGTGGCGGCTGAGCTACAGGCCAAAATCTACAGGTAGGCACTTTGAAAAAAACACCTCTGTTTTCCTTCACAAATGTGGCTGTGTCCACGTTGCGCTTTGGGGCGTTTCCTGTCGCAGGCGCTAGGCCTACCCACACAAGTGAGGTATCACTTTTATCGGGAGACGTGGGGGAACGCTGGGTGGAAGGAAATTTGTGGCTCCTCTCAGATTCCAGAACTTTCTGCCACAGAAATGTGAGGAACATGTGTTTTTTTAGCCAAATTTTGAGATTTGCAATGGATTCTGGGTAACAGAACCTGGTCCGAGCCACACAAGTCACCCCATCTTGGATTCCCCTAGGTCTCTAGTTTTCAGAAATGCACAGGTTTGGTAGGTTTCCCTAGGTGGCGGCTGAGCTACAGGCCAAAATCTACAGGTAGGCACTTTGCAACAAACACCTCTTTTGTCCTTCAAAAATTTGGCTGTGTCCACGTTGCGCTTTGGGGCGTTTCATGTCGCGGGCGCTAGGTCTACCCACACAAGTGAGGTATCATTTTTATCGGGAGACGTGGGGGAACGCTGGGTGGAAGGAAATTTGTGGCTCCTCTCAGATTCCAGAACTTTCTGCCACAGAAATGTGAGGAACATGTGTTTTTTTAGCCAAATTTTGAGGTTTGCAATGGATTCTGGGTAACAGAACCTGGTCTGAGCCACACAAGTCACCCCATCTTGGATTCCCCTGGGTCTCTAATTTTCAGAAATGCACAGGTTTGGTAGGTTAACCTAGGTGGCGGCTGAGCTACAGGCCAAAATCTACAGGTAGGCACTTTGAAAAAAACACCTCTGTTTTCCTTCACAAATTTGGCTGTGTCCACGTTGCGCTTTGGGGCGTTTCCTGTCGTGGGCGCTAGGCCTACCCACACAAGTGAGGTATCATTTTTATCGGGAGACGTGGGGGAACGCTGGGTGGAAGGAAATTTGTGGCTCCTCTCAGATTCCAGAACTTTCTGCCACAGAAATGTGAGGAACATGTGTTTTTTTAGCCAAATTTTGAGGTTTGCAATGGATTCTGGGTAACAGAACCTAGTCCGAGCCACACAAGTCACCCCATCTTGGATTCCCCTAGGTCTCTAGTTTTCAGAAATGCACAGGTTTGGTAGGTTTCCCTAAGTGGCGGCTGAGCTACAGGCCAAAATCTACAGGTAGGCACTTTGCAAAAAACACCTCTGTTTTCCTTCAAAAGTTTGGCTGTGTCCACGTTGCGCTTTGGGGCGTTTCATGTCGCGGGCGCTAGGCCTACCCACACAAGTGAGGTATCATTTTTATCGGGAGACGTGGGGGAATGCTGGGTGAAAGGAAATTTGTGGCTCCTCTCAGATTCCAGAACTTTCTGCCACAGAAATGTGAGGAACATGTGTTTTTTTAGCCAAATTTTGAGGTTTGCAAAGGATTCTGGGTAACAGAACCTGGTCCGAGCCACACAAGTCACCCCATCTTGGATTCCCCTAGGTCTCTAGTTTTCAGAAATGCACAGGTTTGGTAGGTTTCCCTAGGTGGCGGCTGAGCTACAGGCCAAAATCTACAGGTAGGCACTTCGCAAAAAACACCTCTGTTTTCCATCAAAAATTTGGCTGTGTCCACGTTGCGCTTTGGGGCGTTTCCTGTCGCGGGCGCTAGGCCTACCCACACAAGTGAGGTATCATTTTTATAGGGAGACGTGGGGGAACGCTGGGTGGAAGGAAATTTGTGGCTCCTCTCAGATTCCAGAACTTTCTGACACAGAAATGTGAGGAACATGTGTTTTTTTAGCCACATTTTGAGGTTTGCAATGGATTCTGGGTAACAGAACCTGGTCCGAGCCACACAAGTCACCCCATCTTGGATTCCCCTAGGTCTCTAGTTTTCAGAAATGCACAGGTTTGGTAGGTTTCCCTAGGTGGCGGCTGAGCTACAGTCCAAAATCTACAGGTAGGCACTTTGCAAAAAAAAACCTCTGTTTTCCTTCAAAAATGTGGCTGTGTCCACGTTGCGCTTTGGGGCGTTTCCTGTCGCAGGCGCTAGGCCTACCCACACAAGTGAGGTATCATTTTTATCGGGAGACGTGGGGGAACGCTGGGTGGAAGGAAATTTGTGGCTCCTCTCAGATTCCAGAACTTTCTGCCACAGAAATGTGAGGAACATGTGGTTTTTTTGCCAAATTTTGAGATTTGCAATGGATTCTGGGTAACAGAACCTGGTCCGAGCCACACAAGTCACCCCATCTTGGATTCCCCTAGGTCTCTAGTTTTCAAAAATGCACAGGTTTGGTAGGTTTCCCTAGGTGGCGGCTGAGCTACAGGCCAAAATCTACAGGTAGGCACTTTGCAAAAAACACCTCTGTTTTCCTTCAAAAATTTGGCTGAGTCCACGTTGCGCTTTGGGGCATTTCCTGTCACGGGCGCTAGGCCTACCCACACAAGTGAGGTATCATTTTTATCGGGAGACGTGGGGGAACGCTGGGAGGAAGGAAATTCGTGGCTCCTCTAAGATTCCAGAACTTTCTGCCACAGAAATGTGAGGAACATGTGTTTTTTTAGCCAAATTTTGAGGTTTGCAAAGGATTCTGGGTAACAGAACCTGGTCCGAGCCACACAAGTCACCCCATCTTGGATTCCCCTAGGTCTCTAGTTTTCAGGAATGCACAGGTTTGGTAGGTTTCCCTAGGTGGCGGCTGAGCTACAGGCCAAAATCTACAGGTAGGCACTTTGCAAAAAACACCTCTGTTTTCCTTCAAAAATGTGGCTGTGTCCATGTTGCGCTTTGGGGCGTTTCCTGTCGCGGGCGCTAGGCCTACCCACACAAGTGAGGTATCATTTTTATCAGGAGACGTGGGGGAACGCTGGGTGGAAGGAAATTTGTGGCTCCTCTCAGATTCCAGAACTTTCTGCCACAGAAATGTGAGGAACATGTGTTTTTTTAGCCAAATTTTGAGGTTTGCAATGGATTCTGGGTAACAGAACCTGGTCTGAGCCACACAAGTCACCCCATCTTGGATTCCCCTGGGTCTCTAATTTTCAGAAATGCACAGGTTTGGTAGGTTAACCTAGGTGGCGGCTGAGCTACAGGCCAAAATCTACAGGTAGGCACTTTGAAAAAAACACCTCTGTTTTCCTTCACAAATTTGGCTGTGTCCACGTTGCGCTTTGGGGCGTTTCCTGTCGTGGGCGCTAGGCCTACCCACACAAGTGAGGTATCATTTTTATCGGGAGACGTGGGGGAACGCTGGGTGGAAGGAAATTTGTGGCTCCTCTCAGATTCCAGAACTTTCTGCCACAGAAATGTGAGGAACATGTGTTTTTTTAGCCAAATTTTGAGGTTTGCAATGGATTCTGGGTAACAGAACCTGGTCTTAGCCACACAAGTCACCCCATCTTGGATTCCCCTAGGTCTCTAGTTTTCAGAAATGCACAGGTTTGGTAGGTTTCCCTAAGTGGCGGCTGAGCTACGGGCCAAAATCTACAGGTAGGCACTTTGCAAAAAACACCTCTGTTTTCCTTCAAAAATTTGGCTGTGTCCACGTTGCGCTTTGGGGCGTTTCCTGTCGCGGGCGCTAAGCCTACCCACACAAGTGAGGTATCATTTTTATCGGGAGACGTGGGGGAACGCTGGGTGAAAGGAAATTTGTGGCTCCTCTCAGATTCCAGAACTTTCTGCCACAGAAATGTGAGGAAAATGTGTTTTTTTAGCCAAATTTTGAGGTTTGCAAAGGATTCTGGGTAACAGAACCTGGTCCGAGCCACACAAGTCACCCCATCTTGGATTCCCCTAGGTCTCTAGTTTTCAGAAATGCACAGGTTTGGTAGGTTTCCCTAGGTAGCGGCTGAGCTACAGGCCAAAATCTACAGGTAGGCACTTTGCAAAAAACACCTCTGTTTTCCTTCAAAAATTTGGCTGTGTCCACGTTGCGCTTTGGGGCGTTTCCTGTCGCGGGCGCTAGGTCTACCCACACAAGTGAGGTATCATTTTTATCGGGAGACGTGGGGGAACGCTGGGTGGAAGGAAATTTGTGGCTCCTCTCAGATTCCAGAACTTTCTGCCACAGAAATGTGAGGAACATGTGTTTTTTTAGCCAAATTTTGAGGTTTGCAAAGGATTCTGGGTAACAGAACCTGGTCCGAGCCACACAAGTCACCCCATCTTGGATTCCCCTAGGTCTCTAGTTTTCAGAAATGCACAGGTTTGGTAGGTTTCCCTAGGTGGCGGCTGAGCTACAGTCCAAAATCTACAGGTAGGCACTTTGCAAAAAACACCTCTGTTTTCCTTCAAAAATGTGGCTGTGTCCACGTTGCGCTTTGGGGCGTTTCCTGTCGCGGGCGCTAGGCCTACCCACACAAGTGAGGTATCATTTTTATCAGGAGACGTGGGGGAACGCTGGGTGGAAGGAAATTTGTGGCTCCTCTCAGATTCCAGAACTTTCTGCCACAGAAATGTGAGGAACATGTGTTTTTTTAGCCAAATTTTGAGGTTTGCAAAGGATTCTGGGTAACAGAACCTGGTCCGAGCCACACAAGGCACCCCATCTTGGATTCCCCTAGGTCTCTAGTTTTCAGAAATGCACAGGTTTGGTAGGTTTCCCTAGGTGGCGGCTGAGCTACAGGCCAAAATCTACAGGTAGGCACTTTGTAAAAAACACCTCTTTTGTCCTTCAAAAATTTGGCTGTGTCCACGTTGCGCTTTGGGGCGTTTCATGTCGCGGGCGCTAGGTCTACCCACACAAGTGAGGTATCATTTTTATCGGGAGACGTGGGGGAACGCTGGGTGGAAGGAAATTTGTGGCTCCTCTCAGATTCCAGAACTTTCTGCCACAGAAATGTGAGGAACATGTGTTTTTTTAGCCAAATTTTGAGGTTTGCAATGGATTCTGGGTAACAGAACCTGGTCTGAGCCACACAAGTCACCCCATCTTGGATTTCCCTGGGTCTCTAGTTTTCAGAAATGCACAGGTTTGGTAGGTTTCCCTAGGTGGCGGCTGAGCTACAGGCCAAAATCTACAGGTAGGCACTTTGCAAAAAACACCTCTGTTTTCCTTCACAAATTTGGCTGTGTCCACGTTGCGCTATGGGGCGTTTCCTGTCGCGGGCGCTAGGCCTACCCACACAAGTGAGGTTTCATTTTTATCGGGAGACGTGGGGGAACGCTGGGTGGAAGGAAATTTGTGGCTCCTCTCAGATTCCAGAACTTTCTGCCACAGAAATGTGAGGAACATGTGTTTTTTTAGCCAAATTTTGAGGTTTGCAATGGATTCTGGGTAACAGAACCTGGTCTGAGCCACACAAGTCACCCCATCTTGGATTCCCCTGGGTCTCTAATTTTCAGAAATGCACAGGTTTGGTAGGTTAACCTAGGTGGCGGCTGAGCTACAGGCCAAAATCTACAGGTAGGCACTTTGAAAAAAACACCTCTGTTTTCCTTCACAAATTTGGCTGTGTCCACGTTGCGCTTTGGGGCGTTTCCTGTCGTGGGCGCTAGGCCTACCCACACAAGTGAGGTATCATTTTTATCGGGAGACGTGGGGGAACGCTGGGTGGAAGGAAATTTGTGGCTCCTCTCAGATTCCAGAACTTTCTGCCACAGAAATGTGAGGAACATGTGTTTTTTTAGCCAAATTTTGAGGTTTGCAATGGATTCTGGGTAACAGAACCTGGTCTGAGCCACACAAGTCACCCCATCTTGGATTCCCCTAGGTCTCTAGTTTTCAGAAATGCACAGGTTTGGTAGGTTTCCCTAAGTGGCGGCTGAGCTACGGGCCAAAATCTACAGGTAGGCACTTTGCAAAAAACACCTCTGTTTTCCTTCAAAAATTTGGCTGTGTCCACGTTGCGCTTTGGGGCGTTTCCTGTCGCGGGCGCTAGGCCTACCCACACAAGTGAGGTATCATTTTTATCGGGAGACGTGGGGGAACGCTGGGTGAAAGGAAATTTGTGGCTCCTCTCAGATTCCAGAACTTTCTGCCACAGAAATGTGAGGAAAATGTGTTTTTTTAGCCAAATTTTGAGGTTTGCAAAGGATTCTGGGTAACAGAACCTGGTCCGAGCCACACAAGTCACCCCATCTTGGATTCCCCTAGGTCTCTAGTTTTCAGAAATGCACAGGTTTGGTAGGTTTCCCTAGGTGGCGGCTGAGCTACAGGCCAAAATCTACAGGTAGGCACTTTGCAAAAAACACCTCTGTTTTCCTTCAAAAATTTGGCTGTGTCCACGTTGCGCTTTGGGGCGTTTCCTGTCGCGGGCGCTAGGTCTACCCACACAAGTGAGGTATAATTTTTATCGGGAGACGTGGGGGAACGCTGGGTGGAAGGAAATTTGTGGCTCCTCTCAGATTCCAGAACTTTCTGCCACAGAAATGTGAGGAACATGTGTTTTTTTAGCCAAATTTTGAGGTTTGCAAAGGATTCTGGGTAACAGAACCTGGTCCGAGCCACACAAGTCACCCCATCTTGGATTCCCCTAGGTCTCTAGTTTTCAGAAATGCACAGGTTTGGTAGGTTTCCCTAGGTGGCGGCTGAGCTACAGTCCAAAATCTACAGGTAGGCACTTTGCAAAAAACACCTCTGTTTTCCTTCAAAAATGTGGCTGTGTCCACGTTGCGCTTTGGGGCGTTTCCTGTCGCGGGCGCTAGGCCTACCCACACAAGTGAGGTATCATTTTTATCAGGAGACGTGGGGGAACGCTGGGTGGAAGGAAATTTGTGGCTCCTCTCAGATTCCAGAACTTTCTGCCACAGAAATGTGAGGAACATGTGTTTTTTTAGCCAAATTTTGAGGTTTGCAAAGGATTCTGGGTAACAGAACCTGGTCCGAGCCACACAAGGCACCCCATCTTGGATTCCCCTAGGTCTCTAGTTTTCAGAAATGCACAGGTTTGGTAGGTTTCCCTAGGTGGCGGCTGAGCTACAGGCCAAAATCTACAGGTAGGCACTTTGTAAAAAACACCTCTTTTGTCCTTCAAAAATTTGGCTGTGTCCACGTTGCGCTTTGGGGCGTTTCATGTCGCGGGCGCTAGGTCTACCCACACAAGTGAGGTATCATTTTTATCGGGAGACGTGGGGGAACGCTGGGTGGAAGGAAATTTGTGGCTCCTCTCAGATTCCAGAACTTTCTGCCACAGAAATGTGAGGAACATGTGTTTTTTTAGCCAAATTTTGAGGTTTGCAATGGATTCTGGGTAACAGAACCTGGTCTGAGCCACACAAGTCACCCCATCTTGGATTTCCCTGGGTCTCTAGTTTTCAGAAATGCACAGGTTTGGTAGGTTTCCCTAGGTGGCGGCTGAGCTACAGGCCAAAATCTACAGGTAGGCACTTTGCAAAAAACACGTCTGTTTTCCTTCACAAATTTGGCTGTGTCCACGTTGCGCTATGGGGCGTTTCCTGTCGCGGGCGATAGGCCTACCCACACAAGTGAGGTTTCATTTTTATCGGGAGACGTGGGGGAACGCTGGGTGGAAGGAAATTTGTGGCTCCTCTCAGATTCCAGAACTTTCTGCCACAGAAATGTGAGGAACATGTGTTTTTTTAGCCAAATTTTGAGGTTTGCAATGGATTCTGGGTAACAGAACCTGGTCCGAGCCACACAAGTCACCCCATCTTGGATTCCCCTAGGTCTCTAGTTTTCAGAAATGCACAGGTTTGGTAGGTTTCCCTAGGTGGCGGCTGAGCTACAGGCCAAAATCTACAGGTAGGCACTTTGCAAAAAACACCTCTGTTTTCCTTCAAAAATTTGGCTGAGTCCACGTTGCGCTTTGGGGCATTTCCTGTCACGGGCGCTAGGCCTACCCACACAAGTGAGGTATCATTTTTATCGGGAGACGTGGGGGAACGCTGGGAGGAAGGAAATTCGTGGCTCCTCTAAGATTCCAGAACTTTCTGCCACAGAAATGTGAGGAACATGTGTTTTTTTAGCCAAATTTTGAGGTTTGCAAAGGATTCTGGGTAACAGAACCTGGTCCGAGCCACACAAGTCACCCCATCTTGGATTCCCCTAGGTCTCTAGTTTTCAGGAATGCACAGGTTTGGTAGGTTTCCCTAGGTGGCGGCTGAGCTACAGGCCAAAATCTACAGGTAGGCACTTTGCAAAAAACACCTCTGTTTTCCTTCAAAAATGTGGCTGTGTCCATGTTGCGCTTTGGGGCGTTTCCTGTCGCGGGCGCTAGGCCTACCCACACAAGTGAGGAATCATTTTTATCAGGAGACGTGGGGGAACGCTGGGTGGAAGGAAATTTGTGGCTCCTCTCAGATTCCAGAATTTTCTGCCACAGAAATGTGAGGAACATGTGTTTTTTTAGCCAAATTTTGAGGTTTGCAATGGATTCTGGGTAACAGAACCTGGTCTGAGCCACACAAGTCACCCCATCTTGGATTCCCCTGGGTCTCTAATTTTCAGAAATGCACAGGTTTGGTAGGTTAACCTAGGTGGCGGCTGAGCTACAGGCCAAAATCTACAGGTAGGCACTTTGAAAAAAACACCTCTGTTTTCCTTCACAAATTTGGCTGTGTCCACGTTGCGCTTTGGGGCGTTTCCTGTCGTGGGCGCTAGGCCTACCCACACAAGTGAGGTATCATTTTTATCGGGAGACGTGGGGGAACGCTGGGTGGAAGGAAATTTGTGGCTCCTCTCAGATTCCAGAACTTTCTGCCACAGAAATGTGAGGAACATGTGTTTTTTTAGCCAAATTTTGAGGTTTGCAATGGATTCTGGGTAACAGAACCTGGTCTGAGCCACACAAGTCACCCCATCTTGGATTCCCCTAGGTCTCTAGTTTTCAGAAATGCACAGGTTTGGTAGGTTTCCCTAAGTGGCGGCTGAGCTACGGGCCAAAATCTACAGGTAGGCACTTTGCAAAAAACACCTCTGTTTTCCTTCAAAAATTTGGCTGTGTCCACGTTGCGCTTTGGGGCGTTTCCTGTCGCGGGCGCTAGGCCTACCCACACAAGTGAGGTATCATTTTTATCGGGAGACGTGGGGGAACGCTGGGTGAAAGGAAATTTGTGGCTCCTCTCAGATTCCAGAACTTTCTGCCACAGAAATGTGAGGAACATGTGTTTTTTTAGCCAAATTTTGAGGTTTGCAAAGGATTCTGGGTAACAGAACCTGGTCCGAGCCACACAAGTCACCCCATCTTGGATTCCCCTAGGTCTCTAGTTTTCAGAAATGCACAGGTTTGGTAGGTTTCCCTAGGTGGCGGCTGAGCTACAGGCCAAAATCTACAGGTAGGCACTTTGCAAAAAACACCTCTGTTTTCCTTCAAAAATTTGGCTGTGTCCACGTTGCGCTTTGGGGCGTTTCCTGTCGCGGGCGCTAGGTCTACCCACACAAGTGAGGTATCATTTTTATCGGGAGACGTGGGGGAACGCTGGGTGGAAGGAAATTTGTGGCTCCTCTCAGATTCCAGAACTTTCTGCCACAGAAATGTGAGGAACATGTGTTTTTTTAGCCAAATTTTGAGGTTTGCAAAGGATTCTGGGTAACAGAACCTGGTCCGAGCCACACAAGTCACCCCATCTTGGATTCCCCTAGGTCTCTAGTTTTCAGAAATGCACAGGTTTGGTAGGTTTCCCTAGGTGGCGGCTGAGCTACAGTCCAAAATCTACAGGTAGGCACTTTGCAAAAAACACCTCTGTTTTCCTTCAAAAATGTGGCTGTGTCCACGTTGCGCTTTGGGGCGTTTCCTGTCGCGGGCGCTAGGCCTACCCACACAAGTGAGGTATCATTTTTATCAGGAGACGTGGGGGAACGCTGGGTGGAAGGAAATTTGTGGCTCCTCTCAGATTCCAGAACTTTCTGCCACAGAAATGTGAGGAACATGTGTTTTTTTAGCCAAATTTTGAGGTTTGCAAAGGATTCTGGGTAACAGAACCTGGTCCGAGCCACACAAGGCACCCCATCTTGGATTCCCCTAGGTCTCTAGTTTTCAGAAATGCACAGGTTTGGTAGGTTTCCCTAGGTGGCGGCTGAGCTACAGGCCAAAATCTACAGGTAGGCACTTTGTAAAAAACACCTCTTTTGTCCTTCAAAAATTTGGCTGTGTCCACGTTGCGCTTTGGGGCGTTTCATGTCGCGGGCGCTAGGTCTACCCACACAAGTGAGGTATCATTTTTATCGGGAGACGTGGGGGAACGCTGGGTGGAAGGAAATTTGTGGCTCCTCTCAGATTCCAGAACTTTCTGCCACAGAAATGTGAGGAACATGTGTTTTTTTAGCCAAATTTTGAGGTTTGCAATGGATTCTGGGTAACAGAACCTGGTCTGAGCCACACAAGTCACCCCATCTTGGATTTCCCTGGGTCTCTAGTTTTCAGAAATGCACAGGTTTGGTAGGTTTCCCTAGGTGGCGGCTGAGCTACAGGCCAAAATCTACAGGTAGGCACTTTGCAAAAAACACGTCTGTTTTCCTTCACAAATTTGGCTGTGTCCATGTTGCGCTATGGGGCGTTTCCTGTCGCGGGCGCTAGGCCTACCCACACAAGTGAGGTTTCATTTTTATCGGGAGACGTGGGGGAACGCTGGGTGGAAGGAAATTTGTGGCTCCTCTCAGATTCCAGAACTTTCTGCCACAGAAATGTGAGGAACATGTGTTTTTTTAGCCAAATTTTGAGGTTTGCAATGGATTCTGGGTAACAGAACCTGGTCCGAGCCACACAAGTCACCCCATCTTGGATTCCCCTAGGTCTCTAGTTTTCAGAAATGCACAGGTTTGGTAGGTTTCCCTAGGTGGCGGCTGAGCTACAGGCCAAAATCTACAGGTAGGCACTTTGCAAAAAACACCTCTGTTTTCCTTCAAAAATTTGGCTGTGTCCACGTTGCGCTTTGGGGCGTTTCCTGTCGCGGCCGCTAGGCCTACCCACACAAGTGAGGTATCATTTTTATCGGGAGACGTGGGGGAACGCTGGGTAAAAGGAAATTTGTGGCTCCTCTCAGATTCCAGAACTTTCTGCCACAGAAATGTGAGGAACATGTGTTTTTTTAGCCAAATTTTGAGGTTTGCAAAGGATTCTGGGTAACAGAGCCTGGTCCGAGCCACACAAGTCACCCCATCTTGGATTCCCCTAGGTCTCTAGTTTTCAGAAATGCACAGGTTTGGTAGGTTTCCCTAGGTGGCGGCTGAGCTACAGGCCAAAATCTACAGGTAGGCACTTTGCAAAAAACACCTCTTTTGTCCTTCAAAAATTTGGCTGTGTCCACGTTGCGCTTTGGGGCGTTTCATGTCGCGGGCGCTAGGTCTACCCACACAAGTGAGGTATCATTTTTATCGGGAGACGTGGGGGAACGCTGGGTGGAAGGAAATTTGTGGCTCCTCTCAGATTCCAGAACTTTCTGCCACAGAAATGTGAGGAACATGTGTTTTTTTAGCCAAATTTTGAGGTTTGCAATGGATTCTGGGTAACAGAACCTGGTCTGAGCCACACAAGTCACCCCATCTTGGATTCCCCTGGGTCTCTAATTTTCAGAAATGCACAGGTTTGGTAGGTTAACCTAGGTGGCGGGTGAGCTACAGGCCAAAATCTACAGGTAGGCACTTTGAAAAAAACACATCTGTTTTCCTTCACAAATTTGGCTGTGTCCACGTTGCGCTTTGGGGCGTTTCCTGTCGTGGGCGCTAGGCCTACCCACACAAGTGAGGTATCATTTTTATCGGAAGACGTGGGGGAACGCTGGGTGGAAGGAAATTTGTGGCTCCTCTCAGATTCCAGAACTTTCTGCCACAGAAATGTGAGGAACATGTGTTTTTTTAGCCAAATTTTGAGGTTTGCAATGGATTCTGGGTAACAGAACCTGGTCCGTGCCACACAAGTCACCCCATCTTGGATTCCCCTAGGTCTCTAGTTTTCAGAAATGCACAGGTTTGGTAGGTTTCCCTAAGTGGCGGCTGAGCTACAGGCCAAAATCTACAGGTAGGCTTTGCAAAAAACACCTCTGTTTTCCTTCAAAAATTTGGCTGTGTCCACGTTGCGCTTTGGGGCGTTTCCTGTCGCGGGCGCTAGGTCTACCCACACAAGTGAGGTATCATTTTTATCGGGAGACGTGGGGGAACGCTGGGTGGAAGGAAATTTGTGGCTCCTCTCAGATTCCAGAACTTTCTGCCACAGAAATGTGAGGAACATGTGTTTTTTTAGCCAAATTTTGAGGTTTGCAATGGATTCTGGGTAACAGAACCTGGTCCGAGCCACACAAGTCACCCCATCTTGGATTCCCCTAGGTCTCTAGTTTTCAGAAATGCACAGGTTTGGTAGGTTTCCCTAAGTGGCGGCTGAGCTACAGGCCAAAATCTACAGGTAGGCACTTTGCAAAAAACACCTCTGTTTTCCTTCAAAAATTTGGCTGTGTCCACGTTGCGCTTTGGGGCGTTTCCTGTCGCGGGCGCTAGGCCTACCCACACAAGTGAGGTATCATTTTTATCGGGAGACGTGGGGGAACGCTGGGTGAAAGGAAATTTGTGGCTCCTCTCAGATTCCAGAACTTTCTGCCACAGAAATGTGAGGAACATGTGTTTTTTTAGCCAAATTTTGAGGTTTGCAAAGGATTCTGGGTAACAGAACCTGGTCCGAGCCACACAAGTCACCCCATCTTGGATTCCCCTAGGTCTCTAGTTTTCAGAAATGCACAGGTTTGGTAGGTTTCCCTAGGTGGCGGCTGAGCTACAGGCCAAAATCTACAGGTAGGCACTTTGCAAAAAACACCTCTGTTTTCCTTCAAAAATTTGGCTGTGTCCACGTTGCGCTTTGGGGCGTTTCCTGTCGCGGGCGCTAGGTCTACCCACACAAGTGAGGTATCATTTTTATCGGGAGACGTGGGGGAACGCTGGGTGGAAGGAAATTTGTGGCTCCTCTCAGATTCCAGAACTTTCTGCCACAGAAATGTGAGGAACATGTGTTTTTTTAGCCAAATTTTGAGGTTTGCAATGGATTCTGGGTAACAGAACCTGGTCCGAGCCCCACAAGTCACCCCATCTTGGATTCCCCTAGGTCTCTAGTTTTCAGAAATGCACAGGTTTGGTATGTTTCCCTAGGTGGCGGCTGAGCTACAGTCCAAAATCTACAGGTAGGCACTTTGCAAAAAACACCTCTGTTTTCCTTCAAAAATGTGGCTGTGTCCACGTTGCGCTTTGGGGCGTTTCCTGTCGCAGGCGCTAGGCCTACCCACACAAGTGAGGTATCATTTTTATCGGGAGACGTGGAGGAATGCTGGGTGGAAGGAAATTTGTGGCTCCTCTCAGATTCCAGAACTTTCTGCCACAGAAATGTGAGGAACATGTGTTTTTTTAGCCAAATTTTGAGATTTGCAATGGATTCTGGGTAACAGAACCTGGTCCGAGCCACACAAGTCACCCCATCTTGGATTCCCCTAGGTCTCTAGTTTTCATAAATGCACAGGTTTGGTAGGTTTCCCTAGGTGGCGGCTGAGCTACAGGCCAAAATCTACAGGTAGGCACTTTGCAAAAAACACCTCTGTTTTCCTTCAAAAATTTGGCTGAGTCCACGTTGCGCTTTGGGGCATTTCCTGCCACGGGCGCTAGGCCTACCCACACAAGTGAGGTATCATTTTTATCGGGAGACGTGGGGGAACGCTGGGTGGAAGGAAATTCGTGGCTCCTCTAAGATTCCAGAACTTTCTGCCACAGAAATGTGAGGAACATGTGTTTTTTTAGCCAAATTTTGAGGTTTGCAAAGGATTCTGGGTAACAGAACCTGGTCCGAGCCACACAAGTCACCCCATCTTGGATTCCCCTAGGTCTCTAGTTTTCAGAAATGCACAGGTTTGGTAGGTTTCCCTAGGTGGCGGCTGAGCTACAGGCCAAAATCTACAGGTAGGCACTTTGCAAAAAACACCTCTGTTTTCCTTCAAAAATTTGGCTGTGTCCACGTTGCGCTTTGGGGCGTTTACTGTCGCGGGCGCTAGGCCTACCCACACAAGTGAGGTATCATTTTTATCGTGAGACGTGGGGGAACGCTGGGTGAAAGGAAATTTGTGGCTCCTCTCAGATTCCAGAACTTTCTGCCACAGAAATGTGAGGAACATGTGTTTTTTTAGCCAAATTTTGAGGTTTGCAAAGGATTCTGGGTAACAGAACCTGGTCCGAGCCACACAAGTCACCCCATCTTGGATTCCCCTAGGTCTCTAGTTTTCAGAAATGCACAGGTTTGGTAGGTTTCCCTAGGTGGCGGCTGAGCTACAGGCCAAAATCTACAGGTAGGCACTTTGCAAAAAACACCTCTGTTTTCCTTCAAAAATTTGGCTGTGTCCACGTTGCGCTTTGGGGCATTTCATGTCGCGGGCGCTAGGTCTACCCACACAAGTGAGGTATCATTTTTATCGGGAGACGTGGGGGAACGCTGGGTGGAAGGAAATTTGTGGCTCCTCTCAGATTCCAGAACTTTCTGCCACAGAAATGTGAGGAACATGTGTTTTTTTAGCATAATTTTGAGGTTTGCAATGGATTCTGGGTAACAGAACCTGGTCTGAGCCACACAAGTCACCCCATCTTGGATTCCCCTGGGTCTCTAATTTTTAGAAATGCACAGGTTTGGTAGGTTAACCTAGGTGGCGGCTGAGCTACAGGCCAAAATCTACAGGTAGGCACTTTGCAAAAAACACCTCTGTTTTCCTTCAAAAATTTGGCTGTGTCCACGTTGCGCTTTGGGGCGTTTCCTGTCGTGGGCGCTAGGCCTACCCACACAAGTGAGGTATCATTTTTATCGGGAGACGTGGGGGAACGCTGGGTGGAAGGAAATTTGTGGCTCCTCTCAGATTCCAGAACTTTCTGCCACAGAAATGTGAGGAACATGTGTTTTTTTAGCCAAATTTTGAGGTTTGCAATGGATTCTGGGTAACAGAACCTGGTCCGAGCCACACAAGTCACCCCATCTTGGATTCCCCTAGGTCTCTAGTTTTCAGAAATGCACAGGTTTGGTAGGTTTCCCTAAGTGGCGGCTGAGCTACAGGCCAAAATCTACAGGTAGGCACTTTGCAAAAAACACCTCTGTTTTCCTTCAAAAATTTGGCTGTGTCCACGTTGCGCTTTGGGGCGTTTCCTGTCGCGGGCGCTAGGCCTACCCACACAAGTGAGGTATCATTTTTATCAGGAGACGTGGGGGAACGCTGGGTGAAAGGAAATTTGTGGCTCCTCTCAGATTCCAGAACTTTCTGCCACAGAAATGTGAGGAACATGTGTTTTTTTAGCCAAATTTTGAGGTTTGCAAAGGATTCTGGGTAACAGAACCTGGTCCGAGCCACACAAGTCACCTCATCTTGGATTCCCCTAGGTCTCTAGTTTTCAGGAATGCACAGGTTTGGTAGGTTTCCCTAGGTGGCGGCTGAGCTACAGTCCAAAATCTGCAGGTAGGCACTTTGCAAAAAACACCTCTGTTTTCCTTCAAAAATTTGGCTGTGTCCACGTTGCGCTTTGGGGCGTTTCCTGTCACAGGCGCTAGGCCTACCCACACAAGTGAGGTATCATTTTTATCGGGAGACGTGGGGGAACGCTGTGTGGAAGGAAATTTGTGGCTCCTCTCAGATTCAGGAACTTTCTGCCACAGAAATGTGAGGAACATGTGTTTTTGTAGCCAAATTTTGAGGTTTGCAATGGATTCTGGGTAACAGAACCTGGTCCGAGCCACACAAGTCACCCCATCTTGGATTCCCCTAGGTCTCTAGTTTTAAAAAATGCACAGGTTTGGTAGGTTTCCCTAGGTGGCGGCTGAGCTACAGGCCAAAATCTACAGGTAGGCACTTTGCAAAAAACACCTCTGTTTTCCTTCAAAAATTTGGCTGAGTCCACGTTGCACTTTGGGGCATTTCCTGTCACGGGCGCTAGGCCTACCCACACAAGTGAGGTATCATTTTTATCGGGAGACGTGGGGGAACGCTGGGTGGAAGGAAATTTGTGGCTCCTCTAAGATTCCAGAACTTTCTTCCACAGAAATGTGAGGAACATGTGTTTTTTTAGCCAAATTTTGAGGTTTGCAAAGGATTCTGGGTAACAGAACCTGGTCCGAGCCACACAAGTCACCCCATCTTGGATTCCCCTAGGTCTCTAGTTTTCAGGAATGCACAGGTTTGGTAGGTTTCCCGAGGAGGCGGCTGAGCTACAGGCCAAAATCTACAGGTAGGCACTTAGCAAAAAACACCTCTGTTTTCCTTCAAAAATTTGGCTGTGTCCACGTTGCGCTTTGGGGCGTTTCCTGTCGCGGGCGCTAGGCCTACCAACACAAGTGAGGTATCATTTTTATCAGGAGACGTGGGGGAACGCTGGGTGAAAGGAAATTTGTGGCTCCTCTCAGATTCCAGAACTTTCTGCCACAGAAATGTGAGGAACATGTGTTTTTTTAGCCAAATTTTGAGGTTTGCAAAGGATTCTGGGTAATAGAACCTGGTCCGAGCCACACAAGTCACCTCATCTTGGATTCCCCTAGGTCTCTAGTTTTCAGAAATGCACAGGTTTGGTAGGTTTCCCTAGGTGGCGGCTGAGCTACAGGCCAAAATCTGCAGGTAGGCACTTTGCAAAAAACACCTCTGTTTTCCTTCAAAAATTTGGCTGTGTCCACGTTGCGCTTTGGGGCGTTTCCTGTCGCGGGCGCTAGGCCTACCCACACAAGTGAGGTATCATTTTTATCGGGAGACGTGGGGGAACGCTGGGTGGAAGGAAATTTGTGGCTCCTCTCAGATTCCAGAACTTTCTGACACAGAAATGTGAGGAACATGTGTTTTTTTAGCCAAATTTTGAGGTTTGCAATGGATTCTGGGTAACAGAACCTGGTCCGAACCACACAAGTCACCCCATCTTGGATTCCCCTAGGTCTCTAGTTTTCAGAAATGCACAAGTTTGGTAGGTTTCCCTAGGTGGCGGCTGAGCTACAGGCCAAAATCTACAGGTAGGCACTTAGCAAAAAACACCTCTGTTTTCCTTCAAAAATTTGGCTGTGTCCACGTTGCGCTTTGGGGTGTTTCCTGTCGCAGGCGCTAGGCCTACCCACACAAGTGAGGTATCATTTTTATCGGGAGACGTGGGGGAACGCTGGGTGGAAGGAAATGTGTGGCTCCTCTCAGATTCCGGAACTTTCTGCCACAGAAATGTGAGGAACATGTGTTTTTTTAGCCAAATTTTGAGATTTGCAATGGATTCTGGGTAACAGAACCTGGTCCGAGCCACACAAGTCACCCCATCTTGGATTCCCCTAGGTCACTAGTTTTAAAAAATGCAAAGGTTTGGTAGGTTTCCCTAGGTGGCAGCTGAGCTACAGGCCAAAATCTACAGGTAGGCACTTTGCAAAAAACACCTCTGTTTTCCTTCAAAAATTTGGCTGAGTCCACGTTGCGCTTTGGGGCATTTCCTGTCACGGGCGCTAGGCCTACCCACACAAGTGAGGTATCATTTTTATCGGGAGACGTGGGGGAATGCTGGGTGAAAGGAAATTCGTGGCTCCTCTAAGATTCCAGAACTTTCTGCCACAGAAATGTGAGGAACATGTGTTTTTTTAGCCAAATTTTGAGGTTTGCAAAGGATTCTGGGTAACAGAACCTGGTCCGAGCCACACAAGTTACCCCATCTTGGATTCCCCTAGGTCTCTAGTTTTCAGGAATGCACAGGTTTGGTAGGTTTCCCTAGGTGGCGGCTGAGCTACAGGCCAAAATCTACAGGTAGGCACTTTGCAAAAAACACCTCTGTTTTCCTTCAAAAATGTGGCTGTGTCCACGTTGCGCTTTGGGGCGTTTCCTGTTGCGGGCGCTAGGCCTACCCACACAAGTGAGGTATCATTTTTATCGGGAGACGTGGGGGAACGCTGGGTGGAAGGAAATTTGTGGCTCCTCTCAGATTCCAGAACTTTCTGCCACAGAAATGTGAGGAACATGTGTTTTTTTAGCCAAATTTTGAGGTTTGCAATGGATTCTGGGTAACAGAACCTGGTCTGAGCCACACAAGTCACCCCATCTTGGATTCCCCTGGGTCTCTAGTTTTCAGAAATGCACAGGTTTGGTAGGTTTCCCTAGGTGGCGGCTGAGCTACAGGCCAAAATCTACAGGTAGGCACTTTGCAAAAAACACGTCTGTTTTCCTCCACAAATTTGGCTGTGTCCACGTTGCGCTTTGGGGCGTTTCCTGTCGCGGGCGCTAGGCCTACCCACACAAGTGAGGTATCATTTTTATCGGGAGACGTGGGGGAACGCTGGGTGAAAGGAAATTTGTGGCTCCTCTCAGATTCCAGAACGTTCTGCCACAGAAATGTGAGGAACATGTGTTTTTTTAGCCAAATTTTGAGGTTTGCAATGGATTCTGGGTAACAGAACCTGGTCCGAGCCACACAAGTCACCCCATCTTGGATTCCCCTAGGTCTCTAGTTTTCAAAAATGCACAGGTTTGGTAGGTTTCCCTAGGTGGCGGCTGAGCTACAGGCCAAAATCTGCAGGTAGGCACTTTGCAAAAAACACCTCTGTTTTCCTTCAAAAATTTGGCTGAGCCCACGTTGCGCTTTGGGGCATTTCCTGTCACGGGCGCTAGGCCTACCCACACAAGTGAGGTATCATTTTTATCGGGAGACGTGGGGGAACGCTGGGTGGAAGGAAATTCATGGCTCCTCTAAGATTCCAGAACTTTCTGCCACAGAAATGTTTGGAACATGTGTTTTTTTAGCCAAATTTTGAGGTTTGCAAAGGATTCTGGGTAACAGAACCTGGTCCGAGCCACACAAGTCACCCCATCTTGGATTCCCCTAGGTCTCTAGTTTTCAGAAATGCACAGGTTTGGTAGGTTTCCCTAGGTGGCGGCTGAGCTACAGGCCAAAATCTACAGGTAGGCACTTTGCAAAAAACACGTCTGTTTTCCTCCACAAATTTGGCTGTGTCCACGTTGCGCTTTGGGGCGTTTCCTGTCGCGGGCGCTAGGCCTACCCACACAAGTGAGGTATCATTTTTATCGGGAGACGTGGGGGAACGCTGGGTGGAAGGAAATTTGTGGCTCCTCTCAGATTCCAGAACGTTCTGCCACAGAAATGTGAGGAACATGTGTTTTTTTAGCCAAATTTTGAGGTTTGCAATGGATTCTGGGTAACAGAACCTGGTCCGAGCCACACAAGTCACCCCATCTTGGATTCCCCTAGGTCTCTAGTTTTCAGGAATGCACAGGTTTGGTAGGTTTCCCTAGGTGGCGGCTGAGCTACAGGCCAAAATCTACAGGTAGGCACTTTGCAAAAAACACCTCTGTTTTCCTTCAAAAATGTGGCTGTGTCCACGTTGCGCTTTGGGGCGTATCCTGTCGCGGGCGCTAGGCCTACCCACACAAGTGAGGTATCATTTTTATCAGGAGACGTGGGGGAACGCTGGGTGGAAGGAAATTTGTGGCTCCTCTCAGATTCCAGAACTTTCTGCCACAGAAATGTGAGGAACATGTGTTTTTTTAGCCAAATTTTGAGGTTTGCAAAGGATTCTGGGTAACAGAACCTGGTCCGAGCCACACAAGTCACCCCATCTTGGATTCCCCTGGGTCTCTAGTTTTCAGAAATGCACAGGTTTGGTAGGTTTCCCTAGGTGGCGGCTGAGCTACAGGCCAAAATCTACAGGTAGGCACTTTGCAAAAAACACCTCTTTTGTCCTTCAAAAATTTGGCTGTGTCTACGTTGCGCTTTGGGGCGTTTCATGTCGCGGGCGCTAGGTCTACCCACACAAGTGAGGTATCATTTTTATCGGGAGACGTGGGGGAACGCTGGGTGGAAGGAAATTTGTGGCTCCTCTCAGATTCCAGAACTTTCTGCCACAGAAATGTGAGGAACATGTGTTTTTTTAGCCAAATTTTGAGGTTTGCAATGGATTCTGGGTAACAGAACCTGGTCTGAGCCACAAAAGTCACCCCATCTTGGATTCCCCTGGGTCTCTAATTTTCAGAAATGCACAGGTTTGGTAGGTTAACCTAGGTGGCAGCTGAGCTACAGGCCAAAATCTACAGGTAGGCACTTTGCAAAAAACACCTCTGTTTTCCTTCACAAATTTGGCTGTGTCCACGTTGCGCTTTGGGGCGTTTCCTGTCGTGGGCGCTAGGCCTACCCACACAAGTGAGGTATCATTTTTATCAGGAGACGTGGGGGAACGCTGGGTGGAAGGAAATTTGTGGCTCCTCTCAGATTCCAGAACTTTCTGCCACAGAAATGTGAGGAACATGTGTTTTTTTTGCCAAATTTTGAGATTTGCAATGGATTCTGGGTAACAGAACCTGGTCCGAGCCACACAAGTCACCCCATCTTGGATTCCCCTAGGTCTCTAGTTTTCAGGAATGCACAGGTTTGGTAGGTTTCCCGAGGAGGCGGCTGAGCTACAGGCCAAAATCTACAGGTAGGCACTTAGCAAAAAACACCTCTGTTTTCCTTCAAAAATTTGGCTGTGTCCACGTTGCGCTTTGGGGCGTTTCCTGTCGCGGGCGCTAGGCCTACCCACACAAGTGAGGTATCATTTTTATCGAGAGACGTGGGGGAACGCTGGATGAAAGGAAATTTGTGGCTCCTCTCAGATTCCAGAACTTTCTGCCACAGAAATGTGAGGAACATGTGTTTTTTTAGCCAAATTTTGAGGTTTGCAAAGGATTCTGGGTAACAGAACCTGGTCCGAGCCACACAAGTCACCCCATCTTGGATTCCCCTAGGTCTCTAGTTTTCAGAAATGCACAGGTTTGGTAGGTTTCCCTAGGTGGCGGCTGAGCTACAGGCCAAAATCTGCAGGTAGGCACTTTGCAAAAAACACCTCTGTTTTCCTTCAAAAATGTGGCTGTGTCCACGTTGCGCTTTGGGGCGTTTCCTGTCGCGGGCGCTAGGCCTACCCACACAAGTGAGGTATCATTTTTATCGGGAGACGTGGGGGAACGCTGGGTGGAAGGAAATTTGTGGCTCCTCTCAGATTCCAGAACTTTCTGACACAGAAATGTGAGGAACATGTGTTTTTTTAGCCAAATTTTGAGGTTTGCAGTGGATTCTGGGAAACAGAACCTGGTCCGAGCCACACTAGTCACCCCATCTTGGATTCCCCTAGGTCTCTAGTTTTCAGGAATGCACAGGTTTGGTAGGTTTCCCGAGGAGGCGGCTGAGCTACAGGCCAAAATCTACAGGTAGGCACTTAGCAAAAAACACCTCTGTTTTCCTTCAAAAATTTGGCTGTGTCCACGTTGCGCTTTGGGGCATTTCCTGTCGCGGGCGCTAGGCCTACCCACACAAGTGAGGTATCATTTTTATCAGGAGACGTGGGGGAACGCTGGGTGAAAGGAAATTTGTGGCTCCTCTCAGATTCCAGAACTTTCTGCCACAGAAATGTGAGGAACATGTGTTTTTTTAGCCAAATTTTGAGGTTTGCAATGGATTCTGGGTAACAGAACCTGGTCCGAGCCACACAAGTCACCCCATCTTGGATTCCCCTAGGTCTCTAGTTTTCAGAAATGCACAGGTTTGGTATGTTTCCCTAGGTGGCGGCTGAGCTACAGTCCAAAATCTACAGGTAGGCACTTTGCAAAAAACACCTCTGTTTTCCTTCAAAAATGTGGCTGTGTCCACGTTGCGCTTTGGGGCGTTTCCTGTCGCAGGCGCTAGGCCTACCCACACAAGTGAGGTATCATTTTTATCGGGAGACGTGGAGGAATGCTGGGTGGAAGGAAATTTGTGGCTCCTCTCAGATTCCAGAACTTTCTGCCACAGAAATGTGAGGAACATGTGTTTTTTAAGCCAAATTTTGAGATTTGCAATGGATTCTGGGTAACAGAACCTGGTCCGAGCCACACAAGTCACCCCATCTTGGATTCCCCTAGGTCTCTAGTTTTCAAAAATGCACAGGTTTGGTAGGTTTCCCTAGGTGGCGGCTGAGCTACAGGCCAAAATCTACAGGTAGGCACTTTGCAAAAAACACCTCTGTTTTCCTTCAAAAATTTGGCTGAGTCCACGTTGCGCTTTGGGGCATTTCCTGCCACGGGCGCTAGGCCTACCCACACAAGTGAGGTATCATTTTTATCGGGAGACGTGGGGGAACGCTGGGTGGAAGGAAATTCGTGGCTCCTCTAAGATTCCAGAACTTTCTGCCACAGAAATGTGAGGAACATGTGTTTTTTTAGCCAAATTTTGAGGTTTGCAAAGGATTCTGGGTAACAGAACCTGGTCCGAGCCACACAAGTCACCCCATCTTGGATTCCCCTAGGTCTCTAGTTTTCAGAAATGCACAGGTTTGGTAGGTTTCCCTAGGTGGCGGCTGAGCTACAGGCCAAAATCTACAGGTAGGCACTTAGCAAAAAACACCTCTGTTTTCCTTCAAAAATTTGGCTGTGTCCACGTTGCGCTTTGGGGCGTTTCCTGTCGCGGGCGCTAGGCCTACCCACACAAGTGAGGTATCATTTTTATCGGGAGACGTGGGGGAACGCTGGGTGGAAGGAAATTTGTGGCTCCTCTCAGATTCCAGAACTTTCTGCCACAGAAATGTGAGGAACATGTGTTTTTTTAGCCAAATTTTGAGGTTTGCAATGGATTCTGGGTAACAGAACCTGGTCTGAGCCACACAAGTCACCCCATCTTGGATTCCCCTGGGTCTCTAATTTTTAGAAATGCACAGGTTTGGTAGGTTAACCTAGGTGGCGGCTGAGCTACAGGCCAAAATCTACAGGTAGGCACTTTGCAAAAAACACCTCTGTTTTCCTTCAAAAATTTGGCTGTGTCCACGTTGCGCTTTGGGGCGTTTCCTGTCGTGGGCGCTAGGTCTACCCACACAAGTGAGGTATCATTTTTATCGGGAGACGTGGGGGAACACTGGGTGGAAGGAAATTTGTGGCTCCTCTCAGATTCCAGAACTTTCTGCCACAGAAATGTGAGGAACATGTGTTTTTTTAGCCAAATTTTGAGGTTTGCAATGGATTCTGGGTAACAGAACCTGGTCTGAGCCACACAAGTCACCCCATCTTGGATTCCCCTGGGTCTCTAATTTTTAGAAATGCACAGGTTTGGTAGGTTAACCTAGGTGGCGGCTGAGCTACAGGCCAAAATCTACAGGTAGGCACTTTGCAAAAAACACCTCTGTTTTCCTTCAAAAATTTGGCTGTGTCCACGTTGCGCTTTGGGGCGTTTCCTGTCGTGGGCGCTAGGCCTACCCACACAAGTGAGGTATCATTTTTATCGGGAGACGTGGGGGAACGCTGGGTGGAAGGAAATTTGTGGCTCCTCTCAGATTCCAGAACTTTCTGCCACAGAAATGTGAGGAACATGTGTTTTTTTAGCCAAATTTTGAGGTTTGCAATGGATTCTGGGTAACAGAACCTGGTCCGAGCCACACAAGTCACCCCATCTTGGATTCCCCTAGGTCTCTAGTTTTCAGAAATGCACAGGTTTGGTAGGTTTCCCTAAGTGGCGGCTGAGCTACAGGCCAAAATCTACAGGTAGGCACTTTGCAAAAAACACCTCTGTTTTCCTTCAAAAATTTGGCTGTGTCCACGTTGCGCTTTGGGGCGTTTCCTGTCGCGAGCGCTAGGCCTACCCACACAAGTGAGGTATCATTTTTATCGGGAGACGTGGGGGAACGCTCGGTGAAAGGAAATTTGTGGCTCCTCTCAGATTCCAGAACTTTCTGCCACAGAAATGTGAGGAACATGTGTTTTTTTAGCCAAATTTTGAGGTTTGCAAAGGATTCTGGGTAACAGAACCTGGTCCGAGCCACACAAGTCACCCCATCTTGGATTCCCCTAGGTCTCTAGTTTTCAGAAATGCACAGGTTTGGTAGGTTTCCCTAGGTGGCGGCTGAGCTACAGGCCAAAATATACAGGTAGGCACTTTGTAAAAAACACCTCTGTTTTCCTTCAAAAATTTGGCTGTGTCCACGTTGCGCTTTGGGGCGTTTCCTGTCGCGGGCGCTAGGCCTACCCACACAAGTGAGGTATCATTTTTATCGGGAGACGTGGGGGAACGCTGGGTGGAAGGAAATTTGTGGCTCCTCTCAGATTCCAGAACTTTCTGACACAGAAATGTGAGGAACATGTGTTTTTTTAGCCAAATGTTGAGGTTTGCAATGGATTCTGGGTAACAGAACCTGGTCCGAGCCACACAAGTCACCCCATCTTGGATTCCCCTAGGTCTCTAGTTTTCAGAAATGCACAAGTTTGGTAGGTTTCCCTAGGTGGCGGATGAGTTACAGTCCAAAATCTACAGGTAGGCACTTTGCAAAAAACACCTCTGTTTTCCTTCAAAAATGTGGCTGTGTCCACGTTGCGCTTTGGGGCGTTTTTGCTGTCGCAGGCGCTAGGCCTACCCACACAAGTGAGGTATCATTTTTATCGGGAGACGTGGGGGAACGCTGGGTGGAAGGAAATTTGTGGCTCCTCTCAGATTCCGGAACTTTCTGCCACAGAAATGTGAGGAACATGTGTTTTTTTAGCCAAATTTTTAGATTTGCAATGGATTCTGGGTAACAGAACCTGGTCCGAGCCACACAAGTCACCCCATCTTGGATTCCCCTAGGTCTCTAGTTTTCAAAAATGCAAAGGTTTGGTAGGTTTCCCTAGGTGGCAGCTGAGCTACAGGCCAAAATCTACAGGTAGGCACTTTGCAAAAAACACCTCTGTTTTCCTTCAAAAATTTGGCTGAGTCCACGTTGCGCTTTGGGGCATTTCCTGTCACGGGCGCTAGGCCTACCCACACAAGTGAGGTATCATTTTTATCGGGAGACGTGGGGGAATGCTGGGGGGAAGGAAATTCGTGGCTCCTCTAAGATTCCAGAACTTTCTGCCACAGAAATGTGAGGAACATGTGTTTTTTTAGCCAAATTTTGAGGTTTGCAAAGGATTCTGGGTAACAGAACCTGGTCCGAGCCACACAAGTTACCCCATCTTGGATTCCCCTAGGTCTCTAGTTTTCAGGAATGCACAGGTTTGGTAGGTTTCCCTAGGTGGCGGCTGAGCTACAGGCCAAAATCTACAGGTAGGCACTTTGCAAAAAACACCTCTGTTTTCCTTCAAAAATGTGGCTGTGTCCACGTTGCGCTTTGGGGCGTTTCCTGTCGCGGGCGCTAGGCCTACCCACACAAGTGAGGTATCATTTTTATCGGGAGACGTGGGGGAACGCTGGGTGGAAGGAAATTTGTGGCTCCTCTCAGATTCCAGACCTTTCTGCCACAGAAATGTGAGGAACATGTGTTTTTTTAGGCAAATTTTGAGGTTTGCAAAGGATTCTGGGTAACAGAACCTGGTCCGAGCCACACAAGTCACCCCATCTTGGATTCCCCTAGGTCTCTAGTTTTCAGAAATGCACAGGATTGGTAGGTTTCCCTAGGTGGCGGCTGAGCTACAGGCCAAAGTCTACAGGTAGACACTTTGCAAAAAACACCTCTTTTGTCCTTCAACAATTTGGCTGTGTCCACGTTGCGCTTTCATGTCGCGGGCGCTACATCTACCCACACAAGTGAGGTATCATTTTTATCGGGAGACGTGGGGGAACGCTGGGTGGAAGGAAATTTGTGGCTCCTCTCAGATTCCAGAACTTTCTGCCACAGAAATGTGAGGAACATGTGTTTTTTTAGCCAAATTTTGAGGTTTGCAATGGATTCTGGGTAACAGAACCTGGTCTGAGCCACACAAGTCACCCCATCTTGGATTCCCCTGGGTCTCTAGTTTTCAGAAATGCACAGGTTTGGTAGGTTTCCCTAGGTGGCGGCTGAGCTACAGGCCAAAATCTACAGGTAGGCACTTTGCAAAAAACACGTCTGTTTTCCTCCACAAATTTGGCTGTGTCCACGTTGCGCTTTGGGGCGTTTCCTGTCGCGGGCGCTAGGCCTACCCACACAAGTGAGGTATCATTTTTATCGGGAGACGTGGGGGAACGCTGGGTGGAAGGAAATTTGTGGCTCCTCTCAGATTCCAGAACGTTCTGCCACAGAAATGTGAGGAACATGTGTTTTTTTAGCCAAATTATGAGGTTTGCAATGGATTCTGGGTAACAGAACCTGGTCCGAGCCACACAAGTCACCCCATCTTGGATTCCCCTAGGTCTCTAGTTTTCAAAAATGCACAGGTTTGGTAGGTTTCCCTAGGTGGCGGCTGAGCTACAGGCCAAAATCTACAGGTAGGCACTTTGCAAAAAACACCTCTGTTTTCCTTAAAAAATGTGGCTGTGTCCACGTTGCGCTTTGGGGCGTTTCCTGTCGCAGGCGCTAGGCCTACCCACACAAGTGAGGTATCATTTTTATCGGGAGACGTGGAGGAATGCTGGGTGGAAGGAAATTTGTGGCTCCTCTCAGATTCCAGAACTTTCTGCCACAGAAATGTGAGGAACATGTGTTTTTTTAGCCAAATTTTGAGGTTTGCAATGGATTCTGGGTAACAGAACCTGGTCCGAGCCACACAAGTCACCCCATCTTGGATTCCCCTAGGTCTCTAGTTTTCAGAAATGCACAAGTTTAGTAGGTTTCCCTAGGTGGCGGCTGAGCTACAGTCCAAAATCTACAGGTAGGCACTTTGCAAAAAACACCTCTGTTTTCCTTCAAAAATGTGGCTGTGTCCACGTTGCGCTTTGGGGCGTTTCCTGTCACAGGCGCTAGGCCTACCCACAGAAGTGAGGTATCATTTTTATCGGGAGACGTGGGGGAACGCTGGGTGGAAGGAAATTTGTGGCTCCTCTCAGATTCCAGAACTTTCTGCCACAGAAATGTGAGGAACATGTGTTTTTTTAGCCAAATTTTGAGATTTGCAATGGATTCTGGGTAACAGAACCTGGTCCGAGCCACACAAGTCACCCCATCTTGGATTCCCCTAGGTCTCTAGTTTTAAAAAATGCACAGGTTTGGTAGGTTTCCCTAGGTGGCGGCTGAGCTACAGGCCAAAATCTACAGGTAGGCACTTTGCAAAAAACACCTCTGTTTTCCTTCAAAAATTTGGCTGAGTCCACGTTGCACTTTGGGGCATTTCCTGTCACGGGCGCTAGGCCTACCCACACAAGTGAGGTATCATTTTTATCGGGAGACGTGGGGGAACGCTGGGTGGAACGAAATTTGTGGCTCCTCTAAGATTCCAGAACTTTCTGCCACAGAAATGTGAGGAACATGTGTTTTTTTAGCCAAATTTTGAGGTTTGCAAAGGATTCTGGGTAACAGAACCTGGTCCGAGCCACACAAGTCACCCCATCTTGGATTCCCCTAGGTCTCTAGTTTTCAGGAATTCACAGGTTTGGTAGGTTTCCCGAGGAGGCGGCTGAGCTACAGGCCAAAATCTACAGGTAGGCACTTAGCAAAAAACACCTCTGTTTTCCTTCAAAAATTTGGCTGTGTCCACGTTGCGCTTTGGGGCGTTTCCTGTCGCGGGCGCTAGGCCTACCCACACAAGTGAGGTATCATTTTTATCAGGAGACGTGGGGGAACGCTGGGTGAAAGGAAATTTGTGGCTCCTCTCAGATTCCAGAACTTTCTGCCACAGAAATGTGAGGAACATGTGTTTTTTTAGCCAAATTTTGAGGTTTGCAAAGGATTCTGGGTAACAGAACCTGGTCCGAGCCACACAAGTCACCTCATCTTGGATTCCCCTAGGTCTCTAGTTTTCAGAAATGCACAGGTTTGGTAGGTTTCCCTAGGTGGCGGCTGAGCTACAGGCCAAAATCTGCAGGTAGGCACTTTGCAAAAAACACCTCTGTTTTCCTTCAAAAATTTGGCTGTGTCCACGTTGCGCTTTGGGGCGTTTCCTGTCGCGGGCGCTAGGCCTACCCACACAAGTGAGGTATCATTTTTATCGGGAGACGTGGGGGAACGCTGGGTGGAAGGAAATTTGTGGCTCCTAACAGATTCCAGAACTTTCTGACACAGAAATGTGAGGAACATGTGTTTTTTTAGCCAAATTTTGAGGTTTGCAATGGATTCTGGGTAACAGAACCTGGTCCGAGCCACACAAGTCACCCCATCTTGGATTCCCCTAGGTCTCTAGTTTTCAGAAATGCACAAGTTTGGTAGGTTTCCCTAGGTGGCGGCTGAGCTACAGTCCAAAATCTACAGGTAGGCACTTTGCAAAAAACACCTCTGTTTTCCTTCAAAAATGTGGCTGTGTCCACGTTGCGCTTTGGGGTGTTTCCTATCGCAGGCGCTAGGCCTACCCACACAAGTGAGGTATCATTTTTATCGGGAGACGTGGGGGAACGCTGGGTGGAAGGAAATGTGTGGCTCCTCTCAGATTCCGGAACTTTCTGCCACAGAAATGTGAGGAACATGTGTTTTTTTAGCCAAATTTTGAGATTGCAATGGATTCTGGGTAACAGAACCTGGTCCGAGCCACACAAGTCACCCCATCTTGGATTCCCCTAGGTCTCTAGTTTTCAAAAATGCAAAGGTTTGGTAGGTTTCCCTAGGTGGCAGCTGAGCTACAGGCCAAAATCTACAGGTAGGCACTTTGCAAAAAACACCTCTGTTTTCCTTCAAAAATTTGGCTGAGTCCACGTTGCGCTTTGGGGCATTTCCTGTCACGGGCGCTAGGCCTACCCACACAAGTGAGGTATCATTTTTATCGGGAGACGTGGGGGAATGCTGGGTGGAAGGAAATTCGTGGCTCCTCTAAGATTCCAGAACTTTCTGCCACAGAAATGTGAGGAACATGTGTTTTTTTAGCCAAATTTTGAGGTTTGCAAAGGATTCTGGGTAACAGAACCTGGTCCGAGCCACACAAGTTACCCCATCTTGGATTCCCCTAGGTCTCTAGTTTTCAGGAATGCACAGGTTTGGTAGGTTTCCCTAGGTGGCGGCTGAGCTACAGGCCAAAATCTACAGGTAGGCACTTTGCAAAAAACACCTCTGTTTTCCTTCAAAAATGTGGCTGTGTCCACGTTGCGCTTTGGGGCGTTTCCTGTTGCGGGCGCTAGGCCTACCCACACAAGTGAGGTATCATTTTTATCGGGAGACGTGGGGGAACGCTGGGTGGAAGGAAATTTGTGGCTCCTCTCAGATTCCAGAACTTTCTGCCACAGAAATGTGAGGAACATGTGTTTTTTTAGCCAAATTTTGAGGTTTGCAATGGATTCTGGGTAACAGAACCTGGTCTGAGCCACACAAGTCACCCCATCTTGGATTCCCCTGGGTCTCTAGTTTTCAGAAATGCACAGGTTTGGTAGGTTTCCCTAGGTGGCGGCTGAGCTACAGGCCAAAATCTACAGGTAGGCACTTTGCAAAAAACACGTCTGTTTTCCTCCACAAATTTGGCTGTGTCCACGTTGCGCTTTGGGGCGTTTCCTGTCGCGGGCGCTAGGCCTACCCACACAAGTGAGGTATCATTTTTATCGGGAGACGTGGGGGAACGCTGGGTGGAAGGAAATTTGTGGCTCCTCTCAGATTCCAGAACGTTCTGCCACAGAAATGTGAGGAACATGTGTTTTTTTAGCCAAATTTTGAGGTTTGCAATGGATTCTGGGTAACAGAACCTGGTCCGAGCCACACAAGTCACCCCATCTTGGATTCCCCTAGGACTCTAGTTTTCAAAAATGCACAGGTTTGGTAGGTTTCCCTAGGTGGCGGCTGAGCTACAGGCCAAAATCTGCAGGTAGGCACTTTGCAAAAAACACCTCTGTTTTCCTTCAAAAATTTGGCTGAGCCCACGTTGCGCTTTGGGGCATTTCCTGTCACGGGCGCTAGGCCTACCCACACAAGTGAGGTATCATTTTTATCGGGAGACGTGGGGGAACGCTGGGTGGAAGGAAATTCATGGCTCCTCTAAGATTCCAGAACTTTCTGCCACAGAAATGTGAGGAACATGTGTTTTTTTAGCCAAATTTTGAGGTTTGCAAAGGATTCTGGGTAACAGAACCTGGTCCGAGCCACACAAGTCACCCCATCTTGGATTCCCCTGGGTCTCTAGTTTTCAGGAATGCACAGGTTTGGTAGGTTTCCCTAGGTGGCGGCTGAGCTACAGGCCAAAATCTACAGGTAGGCACTTTGCAAAAAACACCTCTGTTTTCCTTCAAAAATTTGGCTGTGTCCACGTTGCGCTTTGGGGCGTTTCCTGTCGCGGGCGCTAGGTCTACCCACACAAGTGAGGTATCATTTTTATCGGGAGACGTGGGGGAACGCTGGGTGGAAGGAAATTTGTGGCTCCTCTCAGATTCCAGAACTTTCTGCCACAGAAATGTGAGGAACATGTGTTTTTTTAGCCAAATTTTGAGATTTGCAATGGATTCTGGGTAACAGAACCTGGTCCGAGCCACACAAGTCACCCCATCTTGGATTCCCCTAGGTCTCTAGTTTTAAAAAATGCACAGGTTTGGTAGGTTTCCCTAGGTGGCGGCTGAGCTACAGGCCAAAATCTACAGGTAGGCACTTTGCAAAAAACACCTCTGTTTTCCTTCAAAAATTTGGCTGAGTCCACGTTGCACTTTGGGGCATTTCCTGTCACGGGCGCTAGGCCTACCCACACAAGTGAGGTATCATTTTTATCGGGAGACGTGGGGGAACGCTGGGTGGAACGAAATTTGTGGCTCCTCTAAGATTCCAGAACTTTCTGCCACAGAAATGTGAGGAACATGTGTTTTTTTAGCCAAATTTTGAGGTTTGCAAAGGATTCTGGGTAACAGAACCTGGTCCGAGCCACACAAGTCACCCCATCTTGGATTCCCCTAGGTCTCTAGTTTTCAGGAATTCACAGGTTTGGTAGGTTTCCCGAGGAGGCGGCTGAGCTACAGGCCAAAATCTACAGGTAGGCACTTAGCAAAAAACACCTCTGTTTTCCTTCAAAAATATGGCTGTGTCCACGTTGCGCTTTGGGGCGTTTCCTGTCGCGGGCGCTAGGCCTACCCACACAAGTGAGGTATCATTTTTATCAGGAGACGTGGGGGAACGCTGGGTGAAAGGAAATTTGTGGCTCCTCTCAGATTCCAGAACTTTCTGCCACAGAAATGTGAGGAACATGTGTTTTTTTAGCCAAATTTTGAGGTTTGCAAAGGATTCTGGGTAACAGAACCTGGTCCGAGCCACACAAGTCACCTCATCTTGGATTCCCCTAGGTCTCTAGTTTTCAGAAATGCACAGGTTTGGTAGGTTTCCCTAGGTGGCGGCTGAGCTACAGGCCAAAATCTGCAGGTAGGCACTTTGCAAAAAACACCTCTGTTTTCCTTCAAAAATTTGGCTGTGTCCACGTTGCGCTTTGGGGCGTTTCCTGTCGCGGGCGCTAGGCCTACCCACACAAGTGAGGTATCATTTTTATCGGGAGACGTGGGGGAACGCTGGGTGGAAGGAAATTTGTGGCTCCTCTCAGATTCCAGAACTTTCTGACACAGAAATGTGAGGAACATGTGTTTTTTTAGCCAAATTTTGAGGTTTGCAATGGATTCTGGGTAACAGAACCTGGTCCGAGCCACACAAGTCACCCCATCTTGGATTCCCCTAGGTCTCTAGTTTTCAGAAATGCACAAGTTTGGTAGGTTTCCCTAGGTGGCGGCTGAGCTACAGTCCAAAATCTACAGGTAGGCACTTTGCAAAAAACACCTCTGTTTTCCTTCAAAAATGTGGCTGTGTCCACGTTGCGCTTTGGGGTGTTTCCTGTCGCAGGCGCTAGGCCTACCCACACAAGTGAGGTATCATTTTTATCGGGAGACGTGGGGGAACGCTGGGTGGAAGGAAATGTGTGGCTCCTCTCAGATTCCGGAACTTTCTGCCACAGAAATGTGAGGAACATGTGTTTTTTTAGCCAAATTTTGAGATTGCAATGGATTCTGGGTAACAGAACCTGGTCCGAGCCACACAAGTCACCCCATCTTGGATTCCCCTAGGTCTCTAGTTTTCAAAAATGCAAAGGTTTGGTAGGTTTCCCTAGGTGGCAGCTGAGCTACAGGCCAAAATCTACAGGTAGGCACTTTGCAAAAAACACCTCTGTTTTCCTTCAAAAATTTGGCTGAGTCCACGTTGCGCTTTGGGGCATTTCCTGTCACGGGCGCTAGGCCTACCCACACAAGTGAGGTATCATTTTTATCGGGAGACGTGGGGGAATGCTGGGTGGAAGGAAATTCGTGGCTCCTCTAAGATTCCAGAACTTTCTGCCACAGAAATGTGAGGAACATGTGTTTTTTTAGCCAAATTTTGAGGTTTGCAAAGGATTCTGGGTAACAGAACCTGGTCCGAGCCACACAAGTTACCCCATCTTGGATTCCCCTAGGTCTCTAGTTTTCAGGAATGCACAGGTTTGGTAGGTTTCCCTAGGTGGCGGCTGAGCTACAGGCCAAAATCTACAGGTAGGCACTTTGCAAAAAACACCTCTGTTTTCCTTCAAAAATGTGGCTGTGTCCACGTTGCGCTTTGGGGCGTTTCCTGTTGCGGGCGCTAGGCCTACCCACACAAGTGAGGTATCATTTTTATCGGGAGACGTGGGGGAACGCTGGGTGGAAGGAAATTTGTGGCTCCTCTCAGATTCCAGAACTTTCTGCCACAGAAATGTGAGGAACATGTGTTTTTTTAGCCAAATTTTGAGGTTTGCAATGGATTCTGGGTAACAGAACCTGGTCTGAGCCACACAAGTCACCCCATCTTGGATTCCCCTGGGTCTCTAGTTTTCAGAAATGCACAGGTTTGGTAGGTTTCCCTAGGTGGCGGCTGAGCTACAGGCCAAAATCTACAGGTAGGCACTTTGCAAAAAACACGTCTGTTTTCCTCCACAAATTTGGCTGTGTCCACGTTGCGCTTTGGGGCGTTTCCTGTCGCGGGCGCTAGGCCTACCCACACAAGTGAGGTATCATTTTTATCGGGAGACGTGGGGGAACGCTGGGTGGAAGGAAATTTGTGGCTCCTCTCAGATTCCAGAACGTTCTGCCACAGAAATGAGAGGAACATGTGTTTTTTTAGCCAAATTTTGAGGTTTGCAATGGATTCTGGGTAACAGAACCTGGTCCGAGCCACACAAGTCACCCCATCTTGGATTCCCCTAGGTCTCTAGTTTTCAAAAATGCACAGGTTTGGTAGGTTTCCCTAGGTGGCGGCTGAGCTACAGGCCAAAATCTGCAGGTAGGCACTTTGCAAAAAACACCTCTGTTTTCCTTCAAAAATTTGGCTGAGCCCACGTTGCGCTTTGGGGCATTTCCTGTCACGGGCGCTAGGCCTACCCACACAAGTGAGGTATCATTTTTATCGGGAGACGTGGGGGAACGCTGGGTGGAAGGAAATTCATGGCTCCTCTAAGATTCCAGAACTTTCTGCCACAGAAATGTGAGGAACATGTGTTTTTTTAGCCAAATTTTGAGGTTTGCAAAGGATTCTGGGTAACAGAACCTGGTCCGAGCCACACAAGTCACCCCATCTTGGATTCCCCTAGGTCTCTAGTTTTCAGGAATGCACAGGTTTGGTAGGTTTCCCTAGGTGGCGGCTGAGCTACAGGCCAAAATCTACAGGTAGGCACTTTGCAAAAAACACCTCTGTTTTCCTTCAAAAATGTGGCTGTGTCCACGTTGCGCTTTGGGGCGTTTCCTGTCGCGGGCGCTAGGCCTACCCACACAAGTGAGGTATCATTTTTATCAGGAGACGTGGGGGAACGCTGGGTGGAAGGAAATTTGTGGCTCCTCTCAGATTCCAGAACTTTCTGCCACAGAAATGTGAGGAACATGTGTTTTTTTAGCCAAATTTTGAGGTTTGCAAAGGATTCTGGGTAACAGAACCTGGTCCGAGCCACACAAGTCACCCCATCTAGGATTCCCCTGGGTCTCTAGTTTTCAGAAATGCACAGGTTTGGTAGGTTTCCCTAGGTGGCGGCTGAGCTACAGGCCAAAATCTACAGGTAGGCACTTTGCAAAAAACACCTCTTTTGTCCTTCAAAAATTTGGCTGTGTCCACGTTGCGCTTTGGGGCGTTTCATGTCGCGGGCGCTAGGTCTACCCACACAAGTGAGGTATCATTTTTATCGGGAGACGTGGGGGAACGCTGGGTGGAAGGAAATTTGTGGCTCCTCTCAGATTCCAGAACTTTCTGCCACAGAAATGTGAGGAACATGTGTTTTTTTAGCCAAATTTTGAGGTTTGCAATGGATTCTGGGTAACAGAACCTGGTCTGAGCCACAAAAGTCACCCCATCTTGGATTCCCCTGGGTCTCTAATTTTCAGAAATGCACAGGTTTGGTAGGTTAACCTAGGTGGCAGCTGAGCTACAGGCCAAAATCTACAGGTAGGCACTTTGCAAAAAACACCTCTGTTTTCCTTCACAAATTTGGCTGTGTCCACGTTGCGCTTTGGGGCGTTTCCTGTCGTGGGCGCTAGGCCTACCCACACAAGTGAGGTATCATTTTTATCGGGAGACGTGGGGGAACGCTGGGTGAAAGGAAATTTGTGGCTCCTCTCAGATTCCAGAACTTTCTGCCACAGAAATGTGAGGAACATGTGTTTTTTTAGCCAAATTTTGAGGTTTGCAAAGGATTCTGGGTAACAGAACCTGGTCCGAGCCACACAAGTCACCCCGTCTTGGATTCCCCTAGGTCTCTAGTTTTCAGGAATGCACAGGTTTGGTAGGTTTCCCGAGGAGGCGGCTGAGCTACAGGCCAAAATCTACAGGTAGGCACTTAGCAAAAAACACCTCTGTTTTCCTTCAAAAATTTGGCTGTGTCCACGTTGCGCTTTGGGGCGTTTCCTGTCGCGGGCGCTAGGCCTACCCACACAAGTGAGGTATCATTTTTATCGGGAGACGTGGGGGAACGCTGGATGAAAGGAAATTTGTGGCTCCTCTCAGATTCCAGAACTTTCTGCCACAGAAATGTGAGGAACATGTGTTTTTTTAGCCAAATTTTGAGGTTTGCAAAGGATTCTGGGTAACAGAACCTGGTCCGAGCCACACAAGTCACCCCATCTTGGATTCCCCTAGGTCTCTAGTTTTCAGAAATGCACAGGTTTGGTAGGTTTCCCTAGGTGGCGGCTGAGCTACAGGCCAAAATCTGCAGGTAGGCACTTTGCAAAAAACACCTCTGTTTTCCTTCAAAAATGTGGCTGTGTCCACGTTGCGCTTTGGGGCGTTTCCTGTCGCGGGCGCTAGGCCTACCCACACAAGTGAGGTATCATTTTTATCGGGAGACGTGGGGGAACGCTGGGTGGAAGGAAATTTGTGGCTCCTCTCAGATTCCAGAACTTTCTGACACAGAAATGTGAGGAACATGTGTTTTTTTAGCCAAATTTTGAGGTTTGCAATGGATTCTGGGTAACAGAACCTGGTCCGAGCCACACAAGTCACCCCATCTTGGATTCCCCTAGGTCTCTAGTTTTCAGAAATGCACAAGTTTGGTAGGTTTCCCTAGGTGGCGGCTGAGCTACAGTCCAAAATCTACAGGTAGGCACTTTGAAAAAAACACCTCTGTTTTCCTTCAAAAATGTGGCTGTGTCCACGTTGCGCTTTGGGGCGTTTTTGCTGTCGCAGGCGCTAGGCCTACCCACACAAGTGAGGTATCATTTTTATCGGGAGACGTGGGGGAACGCTGGGTGGAAGGAAATTTGTGGCTCCTCTCAGATTCCGGAACTTTCTGCCACAGAAATGTGAGGAACATGTGTTTTTTTAGCCAAATTTTGAGATTTGCAATGGATTCTGGGTAACAGAACCTGGTCCGAGCCACACAAGTCACCCCATCTTGGATTCCCCTAGGTCTCTAGTTTTCAAAAATGCAAAGGTTTGGTAGGTTTCCCTAGGTGGCAGCTGAGCTACAGGCCAAAATCTACAGGTAGGCACTTTGCAAAAAACACCTCTGTTTTCCTTCAAAAATTTGGCTGAGTCCACGTTGCGCTTTGGGGCATTTCCTGTCACGGGCGCTAGGCCTACCCACACAAGTGAGGTATCATTTTTATCGGGAGACGTGGGGGAATGCTGGGTGGAAGGAAATTCGTGGCTCCTCTAAGATTCCAGAACTTTCTGCCACAGAAATGTGAGGAACATGTGTTTTTTTAGCCAAATTTTGAGGTTTGCAAAGGATTCTGGGTAACAGAACCTGGTCCGAGCCACACAAGTTACCCCATCTTGGATTCCCCTAGGTCTCTAGTTTTCAGGAATGCACAGGTTTGGTAGGTTTCCCTAGGTGGCGGCTGAGCTACAGGCCAAAATCTACAGGTAGGCACTTTGCAAAAAACACCTCTGTTTTCCTTCAAAAATGTGGCTGTGTCCACGTTGCGCTTTGGGGCGTTTCCTGTCGCGGGCGCTAGGCCTACCCACACAAGTGAGGTATCATTTTTATCAGGAGACGTGGGGGAACGCTGGGTGGAAGGAAATTTATGGCTCCTCTCAGATTCCAGACCTTTCTGCCACAGAAATGTGAGGAACATGTGTTTTTTTAGGCAAATTTTGAGGTTTGCAAAGGATTCTGGGTAACAGAACCTGGTCCGAGCCACACAAGTCACCCCATCTTGGATTCCCCTAGGTCTCTAGTTTTCAGAAATGCACAGGATTGGTAGGTTTCCCTAGGTGGCGGCTGAGCTACAGGCCAAAATCTACAGGTAGACACTTTGCAAAAAACACCTCTTTTGTACTTCAACAATTTGGCTGTGTCCACGTTGCGCTTTCATGTCGCGGGCGCTACGTCTACCCACACAAGTGAGGTATCATTTTTATCGGGAGACGTGGGGGAACGCTGGGTGGAAGGAAATTTGTGGCTCCTCTCAGATTCCAGAACTTTCTGCCACAGAAATGTGAGGAACATGTGTTTTTTTAGCCAAATTTTGAGGTTTGCAATGGATTCTGGGTAACAGAACCTGGTCTGAGCCACACAAGTCACCCCATCTTGGATTCCCCTGGGTCTCTAGTTTTCAGAAATGCACAGGTTTGGTAGGTTTCCCTAGGTGGCGGCTGAGCTACAGGCCAAAATCTACAGGTAGGCACTTTGCAAAAAACACGTCTGTTTTCCTCCACAAATTTGGCTGTGTCCACGTTGCGCTTTGGGGCGTTTCCTGTCGCGGGCGCTAGGCCTACCCACACAAGTGAGGTATCATTTTTATCGGGAGACGTGGGTTAACGCTGGGTGGAAGGAAATTTGTGGCTCCTCTCAGATTCCAGAACGTTCTGCCACAGAAATGTGAGGAACATGTGTTTTTTTAGCCAAATTATGAGGTTTGCAATGGATTCTGGGTAACAGAACCTGGTCCGAGCCACACAAGTCACCCCATCTTGGATTCCCCTAGGTCTCTAGTTTTCAAAAATGCACAGGTTTGGTAGGTTTCCCTAGGTGGCGGCTGAGCTACAGGCCAAAATCTACAGGTAGGCACTTTGCAAAAAACACCTCTGTTTTCCTTAAAAAATTTGGCTGAGCCCACGTTGCGCTTTGGGGCATTTCCTGTCACGGGCGCTAGGCCTACCCACACAAGTGAGGTATCATTTTTATCGGGAGACGTGGTGGAACGCTGGGTGGAAGGAAATTCGTGGCTCCTCTAAGATTCCAGAACTTTCTGCCACAGAAATGTGAGGAACATGTGTTTTTTTAGCCAAATTTTGAGGTTTGCAATGGATTCTGGGTAACAGAACCTGGTCCGAGCCACACAAGTCACCCCATCTTGGATTCCCCTAGGTCTCTAGTTTTCAGAAATGCACAAGTTTAGTAGGTTTCCCTAGGTGGCGGCTGAGCTACAGTCCAAAATCTACAGGTAGGCACTTTGCAAAAAACACCTCTGTTTTCCTTCAAAAATGTGGCTGTGTCCACGTTGCGCTTTGGGGCGTTTCCTGTCACAGGCGCTAGGCCTACCCACACAAGTGAGGTATCATTTTTATCGGGAGACGTGGGGGAACGCTGGGTGGAAGGAAATTTGTGGCTCCTCTCAGATTCCAGAACTTTCTGCCACAGAAATGTGAGGAACATGTGTTTTTTTAGCCAAATTTTGAGATTTGCAATGGATTCTGGGTAACAGAACCTGGTCCGAGCCACACAAGTCACCCCATCTTGGATTCCCCTAGGTCTCTAGTTTTAAAAAATGCACAGGTTTGGTAGGTTTCCCTAGGTGGCGGCTGAGCTACAGGCCAAAATCTACAGGTAGGCACTTTGCAAAAAACACCTCTGTTTTCCTTCAAAAATTTGGCTGAGTCCACGTTGCGCTTTGGGGCATTTCCTGTCATGGGCGCTAGGCCTACCCACACAAGTGAGGTATCATTTTTATCGGGAGACGTGGGGGAACGCTGGGTGGAACGAAATTTGTGGCTCCTCTAAGATTCCAGAACTTTCTGCCACAGAAATGTGAGGAACATGTGTTTTTTTAGCCAAATTTTGAGGTTTGCAAAGGATTCTGGGTAACAGAACCTGGTCCGAGCCACACAAGTCACCCCATCTTGGATTCCCCTAGGTCTCTAGTTTTCAGGAATGCACAGGTTTGGTAGGTTTCCCGAGGAGGCGGCTGAGCTACAGGCCAAAATCTACAGGTAGGCACTTAGCAAAAAACACCTCTGTTTTCCTTCAAAAATTTGGCTGTGTCCACGTTGCGCTTTGGGGCGTTTCCTGTCGCGGGCGCTAGGCCTACCCACACAAGTGAGGTATCATTTTTATCAGGAGACGTGGGGGAACGCTGGGTGAAAGGAAATTTGTGGCTCCTCTCAGATTCCAGAACTTTCTGCCACAGAAATGTGAGGAACATGTGTTTTTTTAGCCAAATTTTGAGGTTTGCAAAGGATTCTGGGTAACAGAACCTGGTCCGAGCCACACAAGTCACCCCATCTTGGATTCCCCTAGGTCTCTAGTTTTCAGAAATGCACAGGTTTGGTAGGTTTCCCTAGGTGGCGGCTGAGCTACAGGCCAAAATCTGCAGGTAGGCACTTTGCAAAAAACACCTCTGTTTTCCTTCAAAAATTTGGCTGTGTCCACGTTGCGCTTTGGGGCGTTTCCTGTCGCGGGCGCTAGGCCTACCCACACAAGTGAGGTATCATTTTTATCGGGAGACGTGGGGGAACGCTGGGTGGAAGGAAATTTGTGGCTCCTCTCAGATTCCAGAACTTTCTGACACAGAAATGTGAGGAACATGTGTTTTTTTAGCCAAATTTTGAGGTTTGCAATGGATTCTGGGTAACAGAACCTGGTCCGAGCCACACAAGTCACCCCATCTTGGATTCCCCTAGGTCTCTAGTTTTCAGAAATGCACAAGTTTGGTAGGTTTCCCTAGGTGGCGGCTGAGCTACAGTCCAAAATCTACAGGTAGGCACTTTGCAAAAAACACCTCTGTTTTCCTTCAAAAATGTGGCTGTGTCCACGTTGCGCTTTGGGGTGTTTCCTGTCGCAGGCGCTAGGCCTACCCACACAAGTGAGGTGTCATTTTTATCGGGAGACGTGGGGGAACGCTGGGTGGAAGGAAATGTGTGGCTCCTCTCAGATTCCGGAACTTTCTGCCACAGAAATGTGAGGAACATGTGTTTTTTTAGCCAAATTTTGAGATTTGCAATGGATTCTGGGTAACAGAACCTGGTCCGAGCCACACAAGTCACCCCATCTTGGATTCCCCTAGGTCTCTAGTTTTCAAAAATGCAAAGGTTTGGTAGGTTTCCCTAGGTGGCAGCTGAGCTACAGGCCAAAATCTACAGGTAGGCACTTTGCAAAAAACACCTCTGTTTTCCTTCAAAAATTTGGCTGAGTCCACGTTGCGCTTTGGGGCATTTCCTGTCACGGGCGCTAGGCCTACCCACACAAGTGAGGTATCATTTTTATCGGGAGACGTGGGGGAATGCTGGGTGGAAGGAAATTCGTAGCTCCTCTAAGATTCCAGAACTTTCTGCCACAGAAATGTGAGGAACATGTGTTTTTTTAGCCAAATTTTGAGGTTTGCAAAGGATTCTGGGTAACAGAACCTGGTCCGAGCCACACAAGTTACCCCATCTTGGATTCCCCTAGGTCTCTAGTTTTCAGGAATGCACAGGTTTGGTAGGTTTCCCTAGGTGGCGGCTGAGCTACAGGCCAAAATCTACAGGTAGGCACTTTGCAAAAAACACCTCTGTTTTCCTTCAAAAATGTGGCTGTGTCCACGTTGCGCTTTGGGGCGTTTCCTGTTGCGGGCGCTAGGCCTACCCACACAAGTGAGGTATCATTTTTATCGGGAGACGTGGGGGAACGCTGGGTGGAAGGAAATTTGTGGCTCCTCTCAGATTCCAGAACTTTCTGCCACAGAAATGTGAGGAACATGTGTTTTTTTAGCCAAATTTTGAGGTTTGCAATGGATTCTGGGTAACAGAACCTGGTCTGAGCCACACAAGTCACCCCATCTTGGATTCCCCTGGGTCTCTAGTTTTCAGAAATGCACAGGTTTGGTAGGTTTCCCTAGGTGGCGGCTGAGCTACAGGCCAAAATCTACAGGTAGGCACTTTGCAAAAAACACCTCTGTTTTCCTTAAAAAATTTGGCTGAGCCCACGTTGCGCTTTGGGGCATTTCCTGTCACGGGCGCTAGGCCTACCCACACAAGTGAGGTATCATTTTTATCGGGAGACGTGGTGGAACGCTGGGTGGAAGGAAATTCGTGGCTCCTCTAAGATTCCAGAACTTTCTGCCACAGAAATGTGAGGAACATGTGTTTTTTTAGCCAAATTTTGAGGTTTGCAATGGATTCTGGGTAACAGAACCTGGTCCGAGCCACACAAGTCACCCCATCTTGGATTCCCCTAGGTCTCTAGTTTTCAGAAATGCACAAGTTTAGTAGGTTTCCCTAGGTGGCGGCTGAGCTACAGTCCAAAATCTACAGGTAGGCACTTTGCAAAAAACACCTCTGTTTTCCTTCAAAAATGTGGCTGTGTCCACGTTGCGCTTTGGGGCGTTTCCTGTCACAGGCGCTAGGCCTACCCACACAAGTGAGGTATCATTTTTATCGGGAGACGTGGGGGAACGCTGGGTGGAAGGAAATTTGTGGCTCCTCTCAGATTCCAGAACTTTCTGCCACAGAAATGTGAGGAACATGTGTTTTTTTAGCCAAATTTTGAGATTTGCAATGGATTCTGGGTAACAGAACCTGGTCCGAGCCACACAAGTCACCCCATCTTGGATTCCCCTAGGTCTCTAGTTTTAAAAAATGCACAGGTTTGGTAGGTTTCCCTAGGTGGCGGCTGAGCTACAGGCCAAAATCTACAGGTAGGCACTTTGCAAAAAACACCTCTGTTTTCCTTCAAAAATTTGGCTGAGTCCACGTTGCGCTTTGGGGCATTTCCTGTCATGGGCGCTAGGCCTACCCACACAAGTGAGGTATCATTTTTATCGGGAGACGTGGGGGAACGCTGGGTGGAACGAAATTTGTGGCTCCTCTAAGATTCCAGAACTTTCTGCCACAGAAATGTGAGGAACATGTGTTTTTTTAGCCAAATTTTGAGGTTTGCAAAGGATTCTGGGTAACAGAACCTGGTCCGAGCCACACAAGTCACCCCATCTTGGATTCCCCTAGGTCTCTAGTTTTCAGGAATGCACAGGTTTGGTAGGTTTCCCGAGGAGGCGGCTGAGCTACAGGCCAAAATCTACAGGTAGGCACTTAGCAAAAAACACCTCTGTTTTCCTTCAAAAATTTGGCTGTGTCCACGTTGCGCTTTGGGGCGTTTCCTGTCGCGGGCGCTAGGCCTACCCACACAAGTGAGGTATCATTTTTATCAGGAGACGTGGGGGAACGCTGGGTGAAAGGAAATTTGTGGCTCCTCTCAGATTCCAGAACTTTCTGCCACAGAAATGTGAGGAACATGTGTTTTTTTAGCCAAATTTTGAGGTTTGCAAAGGATTCTGGGTAACAGAACCTGGTCCGAGCCACACAAGTCACCCCATCTTGGATTCCCCTAGGTCTCTAGTTTTCAGAAATGCACAGGTTTGGTAGGTTTCCCTAGGTGGCGGCTGAGCTACAGGCCAAAATCTGCAGGTAGGCACTTTGCAAAAAACACCTCTGTTTTCCTTCAAAAATTTGGCTGTGTCCACGTTGCGCTTTGGGGCGTTTCCTGTCGCGGGCGCTAGGCCTACCCACACAAGTGAGGTATCATTTTTATCGGGAGACGTGGGGGAACGCTGGGTGGAAGGAAATTTGTGGCTCCTCTCAGATTCCAGAACTTTCTGACACAGAAATGTGAGGAACATGTGTTTTTTTAGCCAAATTTTGAGGTTTGCAATGGATTCTGGGTAACAGAACCTGGTCCGAGCCACACAAGTCACCCCATCTTGGATTCCCCTAGGTCTCTAGTTTTCAGAAATGCACAAGTTTGGTAGGTTTCCCTAGGTGGCGGCTGAGCTACAGTCCAAAATCTACAGGTAGGCACTTTGCAAAAAACACCTCTGTTTTCCTTCAAAAATGTGGCTGTGTCCACGTTGCGCTTTGGGGTGTTTCCTGTCGCAGGCGCTAGGCCTACCCACACAAGTGAGGTATCATTTTTATCGGGAGACGTGGGGGAACGCTGGGTGGAAGGAAATGTGTGGCTCCTCTCAGATTCCGGAACTTTCTGCCACAGAAATGTGAGGAACATGTGTTTTTTTAGCCAAATTTTGAGATTTGCAATGGATTCTGGGTAACAGAACCTGGTCCGAGCCACACAAGTCACCCCATCTTGGATTCCCCTAGGTCTCTAGTTTTCAAAAATGCAAAGGTTTGGTAGGTTTCCCTAGGTGGCAGCTGAGCTACAGGCCAAAATCTACAGGTAGGCACTTTGCAAAAAACACCTCTGTTTTCCTTCAAAAATTTGGCTGAGTCCACGTTGCGCTTTGGGGCATTTCCTGTCACGGGCGCTAGGCCTACCCACACAAGTGAGGTATCATTTTTATCGGGAGACGTGGGGGAATGCTGGGTGGAAGGAAATTCGTGGCTCCTCTAAGATTCCAGAACTTTCTGCCACAGAAATGTGAGGAACATGTGTTTTTTTAGCCAAATTTTGAGGTTTGCAAAGGATTCTGGGTAACAGAACCTGGTCCGAGCCACACAAGTTACCCCATCTTGGATTCCCCTAGGTCTCTAGTTTTCAGGAATGCACAGGTTTGGTAGGTTTCCCTAGGTGGCGGCTGAGCTACAGGCCAAAATCTACAGGTAGGCACTTTGCAAAAAACACCTCTGTTTTCCTTCAAAAATGTGGCTGTGTCCACGTTGCGCTTTGGGGCGTTTCCTGTTGCGGGCGCTAGGCCTACCCACACAAGTGAGGTATCATTTTTATCGGGAGACGTGGGGGAACGCTGGGTGGAAGGAAATTTGTGGCTCCTCTCAGATTCCAGAACTTTCTGCCACAGAAATGTGAGGAACATGTGTTTTTTTAGCCAAATTTTGAGGTTTGCAATGGATTCTGGGTAACAGAACCTGGTCTGAGCCACACAAGTCACCCCATCTTGGATTCCCCTGGGTCTCTAGTTTTCAGAAATGCACAGGTTTGGTAGGTTTCCCTAGGTGGCGGCTGAGCTACAGGCCAAAATCTACAGGTAGGCACTTTGCAAAAAACACGTCTGTTTTCCTCCACAAATTTGGCTGTGTCCACGTTGCGCTTTGGGGCGTTTCCTGTCGCGGGCGCTAGGCCTACCCACACAAGTGAGGTATCATTTTTATCGGGAGACGTGGGGGAACGCTGGGTGGAAGGAAATTTGTGGCTCCTCTCAGATTCCAGAACGTTCTGCCACAGAAATGTGAGGAACATGTGTTTTTTTAGCCAAATTTTGAGGTTTGCAATGGATTCTGGGTAACAGAACCTGGTCCGAGCCACACAAGTCACCCCATCTTGGATTCCCCTAGGTCTCTAGTTTTCAAAAATGCACAGGTTTGGTAGGTTTCCCTAGGTGGCGGCTGAGCTACAGGCCAAAATCTGCAGGTAGGCACTTTGCAAAAAACACCTCTGTTTTCCTTCAAAAATTTGGCTGAGCCCACGTTGCGCTTTGGGGCATTTCCTGTCACGGGCGCTAGGCCTACCCACACAAGTGAGGTATCATTTTTATCGGGAGACGTGGGGGAACGCTGGGTGGAAGGAAATTCATGGCTCCTCTAAGATTCCAGAACTTTCTGCCACAGAAATGTGAGGAACATGTGTTTTTTTAGCCAAATTTTGAGGTTTGCAAAGGATTCTGGGTAACAGAACCTGGTCCGAGCCACACAAGTCACCCCATCTTGGATTCCCCTAGGTCTCTAGTTTTCAGGAATGCACAGGTTTGGTAGGTTTCCCTAGGTGGCGGCTGAGCTACAGGCCAAAATCTACAGGTAGGCACTTTGCAAAAAACACCTCTGTTTTCCTTCAAAAATGTGGCTGTGTCCACGTTGCGCTTTGGGGCGTATCCTGTCGCGGGCGCTAGGCCTACCCACACAAGTGAGGTATCATTTTTATCAGGAGACGTGAGGGAACGCTGGGTGGAAGGAAATTTGTGGCTCCTCTCAGATTCCAGAACTTTCTGCCACAGAAATGTGAGGAACATGTGTATTTTTAGCCAAATTTTGAGGTTTGCAAAGGATTCTGGGTAACAGAACCTGGTCCGAGCCACACAAGTCACCCCATCTTGGATTCCCCTGGGTCTCTAGTTTTCAGAAATGCACAGGTTTGGTAGGTTTCCCTAGATGGCGGCTGAGCTACAGGCCAAAATCTACAGGTAGGCACTTTGCAAAAAACACCTCTTTTGTCCTTCAAAAATTTGGCTGTGTCCACGTTGCGCTTTGGGGCGTTTCATGTCGCGGGCGCTAGGTCTACCCACACAAGTGAGGTATCATTTTTATCGGGAGACGTGGGGGAACGCTGGGTGGAAGGAAATTTGTGGCTCCTCTCAGATTCCAGAACTTTCTGCCACAGAAATGTGAGGAACATGTGTTTTTTTAGCCAAATTTTGAGGTTTGCAATGGATTCTGGGTAACAGAACCTGGTCTGAGCCACAAAAGTCACCCCATCTTGGATTCCCCTGGGTCTCTAATTTTCAGAAATGCACAGGTTTGGTAGGTTAACCTAGGTGGCAGCTGAGCTACAGGCCAAAATCTACAGGTAGGCACTTTGCAAAAAACACCTCTGTTTTCCTTCACAAATTTGGCTGTGTCCACGTTGCGCTTTGGGGCGTTTCCTGTCGTGGGCGCTAGGCCTACCCACACAAGTGAGGTATCATTTTTATCGGGAGACGTGGGGGAACGCTGGGTGAAAGGAAATTTGTGGCTCCTCTCAGATTCCAGAACTTTCTGCCACAGAAATGTGAGGAACATGTGTTTTTTTAGCCAAATTTTGAGGTTTGCAAAGGATTCTGGGTAACAGAACCTGGTCCGAGCCACACAAGTCACCCCATCTTGGATTCCCCTAGGTCTCTAGTTTTCAGGAATGCACAGGTTTGGTAGGTTTCCCGAGGAGGCGGCTGAGCTACAGGCCAAAATCTACAGGTAGGCACTTAGCAAAAAACACCTCTGTTTTCCTTCAAAAATTTGGCTGTGTCCACGTTGCGCTTTGGGGCGTTTCCTGTCGCGGGCGCTAGGCCTACCCACACAAGTGAGGTATCATTTTTATCGGGAGACGTGGGGGAACGCTGGATGAAAGGAAATTTGTGGCTCCTCTCAGATTCCAGAACTTTCTGCCACAGAAATGTGAGGAACATGTGTTTTTTTAGCCAAATTTTGAGGTTTGCAAAGGATTCTGGGTAACAGAACCTGGTCCGAGCCACACAAGTCACCCCATCTTGGATTCCCCTAGGTCTCTAGTTTTCAGAAATGCACAGGTTTGGTAGGTTTCCCTAGGTGGCGGCTGAGCTACAGGCCAAAATCTGCAGGTAGGCACTTTGCAAAAAACACCTCTGTTTTCCTTCAAAAATGTGGCTGTGTCCACGTTGCGCTTTGGGGCGTTTCCTGTCGCGGGCGCTAGGCCTACCCACACAAGTGAGGTATCATTTTTATCAGGAGACGTGGGGGAACGCTGGGTGAAAGGAAATTTGTGGCTCCTCTCAGATTCCAGAACTTTCTGCCACAGAAATGTGAGGAACATGTGTTTTTTTAGCCAAATTTTGAGGTTTGCAAAGGATTCTGGGTAACAGAACCTGGTCCGAGCCACACAAGTCACCCCATCTTGGATTCCCCTAGGTCTCTAGTTTTCAGGAATGCACAGGTTTGGTAGGTTTCCCGAGGAGGCGGCTGAGCTACAGGCCAAAATCTACAGGTAGGCACTTAGCAAAAAACACCTCTGTTTTCCTTCAAAAATTTGGCTGTGTCCACGTTGCGCTTTGGGGCGTTTCCTGTCGCGGGCGCTAGGCCTACCCACACAAGTGAGGTATCATTTTTATCGGGAGACGTGGGGGAACGCTGGATGAAAGGAAATTTGTGGCTCCTCTCAGATTCCAGAACTTTCTGCCACAGAAATGTGAGGAACATGTGTATTTTTAGCCAAATTTTGAGGTTTGCAAAGGATTCTGGGTAACAGAACCTGGTCCGAGCCACACAAGTCACCCCATCTTGGATTCCCCTGGGTCTCTAGTTTTCAGAAATGCACAGGTTTGGTAGGTTTCCCTAGATGGCGGCTGAGCTACAGGCCAAAATCTACAGGTAGGCACTTTGCAAAAAACACCTCTTTTGTCCTTCAAAAATTTGGCTGTGTCCACGTTGCGCTTTGGGGCGTTTCATGTCGCGGGCGCTAGGTCTACCCACACAAGTGAGGTATCATTTTTATCGGGAGACGTGGGGGAACGCTGGGTGGAAGGAAATTTGTGGCTCCTCTCAGATTCCAGAACTTTCTGCCACAGAAATGTGAGGAACATGTGTTTTTTTAGCCAAATTTTGAGGTTTGCAATGGATTCTGGGTAACAGAACCTGGTCTGAGCCACAAAAGTCACCCCATCTTGGATTCCCCTGGGTCTCTAATTTTCAGAAATGCACAGGTTTGGTAGGTTAACCTAGGTGGCAGCTGAGCTACAGGCCAAAATCTACAGGTAGGCACTTTGCAAAAAACACCTCTGTTTTCCTTCACAAATTTGGCTGTGTCCACGTTGCGCTTTGGGGCGTTTCCTGTCGTGGGCGCTAGGCCTACCCACACAAGTGAGGTATCATTTTTATCGGGAGACGTGGGGGAACGCTGGGTGAAAGGAAATTTGTGGCTCCTCTCAGATTCCAGAACTTTCTGCCACAGAAATGTGAGGAACATGTGTTTTTTTAGCCAAATTTTGAGGTTTGCAAAGGATTCTGGGTAACAGAACCTGGTCCGAGCCACACAAGTCACCCCATCTTGGATTCCCCTAGGTCTCTAGTTTTCAGGAATGCACAGGTTTGGTAGGTTTCCCGAGGAGGCGGCTGAGCTACAGGCCAAAATCTACAGGTAGGCACTTAGCAAAAAACACCTCTGTTTTCCTTCAAAAATTTGGCTGTGTCCACGTTGCGCTTTGGGGCGTTTCCTGTCGCGGGCGCTAGGCCTACCCACACAAGTGAGGTATCATTTTTATCGGGAGACGTGGGGGAACGCTGGATGAAAGGAAATTTGTGGCTCCTCTCAGATTCCAGAACTTTCTGCCACAGAAATGTGAGGAACATGTGTTTTTTTAGCCAAATTTTGAGGTTTGCAAAGGATTCTGGGTAACAGAACCTGGTCCGAGCCACACAAGTCACCCCATCTTGGATTCCCCTAGGTCTCTAGTTTTCAGAAATGCACAGGTTTGGTAGGTTTCCCTAGGTGGCGGCTGAGCTACAGGCCAAAATCTGCAGGTAGGCACTTTGCAAAAAACACCTCTGTTTTCCTTCAAAAATGTGGCTGTGTCCACGTTGCGCTTTGGGGCGTTTCCTGTCGCGGGCGCTAGGCCTACCCACACAAGTGAGGTATCATTTTTATCAGGAGACGTGGGGGAACGCTGGGTGAAAGGAAATTTGTGGCTCCTCTCAGATTCCAGAACTTTCTGCCACAGAAATGTGAGGAACATGTGTTTTTTTAGCCAAATTTTGAGGTTTGCAAAGGATTCTGGGTAACAGAACCTGGTCCGAGCCACACAAGTCACCCCATCTTGGATTCCCCTAGGTCTCTAGTTTTCAGAAATGCACAGGTTTGGTAGGTTTCCCTAGGTGGCGGCTGAGCTACAGGCCAAAATCTGCAGGTAGGCACTTTGCAAAAAACACCTCTGTTTTCCTTCAAAAATTTGGCTGTGTCCACGTTGCGCTTTGGGGCGTTTCCTGTCGCGGGCGCTAGGCCTACCCACACAAGTGAGGTATCATTTTTATCGGGAGACGTGGGGGAACGCTGGGTGGAAGGAAATTTGTGGCTCCTCTCAGATTCCAGAACTTTCTGACACAGAAATGTGAGGAACATGTGTTTTTTTAGCCAAATTTTGAGGTTTGCAATGGATTCTGGGTAACAGAACCTGGTCCGAGCCACACAAGTCACCCCATCTTGGATTCCCCTAGGTCTCTAGTTTTCAGAAATGCACAAGTTTGGTAGGTTTCCCTAGGTGGCGGCTGAGCTACAGTCCAAAATCTACAGGTAGGCACTTTGCAAAAAACACCTCTGTTTTCCTTCAAAAATGTGGCTGTGTCCACGTTGCGCTTTGGGGTGTTTCCTGTCGCAGGCGCTAGGCCTACCCACACAAGTGAGGTATCATTTTTATCGGGAGACGTGGGGGAACGCTGGGTGGAAGGAAATGTGTGGCTCCTCTCAGATTCCGGAACTTTCTGCCACAGAAATGTGAGGAACATGTGTTTTTTTAGCCAAATTTTGAGATTTGCAATGGATTCTGGGTAACAGAACCTGGTCCGAGCCACACAAGTCACCCCATCTTGGATTCCCCTAGGTCTCTAGTTTTCAAAAATGCAAAGGTTTGGTAGGTTTCCCTAGGTGGCAGCTGAGCTACAGGCCAAAATCTACAGGTAGGCACTTTGCAAAAAACACCTCTGTTTTCCTTCAAAAATTTGGCTGAGTCCACGTTGCGCTTTGGGGCATTTCCTGTCACGGGCGCTAGGCCTACCCACACAAGTGAGGTATCATTTTTATCGGGAGACGTGGGGGAATGCTGGGTGGAAGGAAATTCGTGGCTCCTCTAAGATTCCAGAACTTTCTGCCACAGAAATGTGAGGAACATGTGTTTTTTTAGCCAAATTTTGAGGTTTGCAAAGGATTCTGGGTAACAGAACCTGGTCCGAGCCACACAAGTTACCCCATCTTGGATTCCCCTAGGTCTCTAGTTTTCAGGAATGCACAGGTTTGGTAGGTTTCCCTAGGTGGCGGCTGAGCTACAGGCCAAAATCTACAGGTAGGCACTTTGCAAAAAACACCTCTGTTTTCCTTCAAAAATGTGGCTGTGTCCACGTTGCGCTTTGGGGCGTTTCCTGTTGCGGGCGCTAGGCCTACCCACACAAGTGAGGTATCATTTTTATCGGGAGACGTGGGGGAACGCTGGGTGGAAGGAAATTTGTGGCTCCTCTCAGATTCCAGAACTTTCTGCCACAGAAATGTGAGGAACATGTGTTTTTTTAGCCAAATTTTGAGGTTTGCAATGGATTCTGGGTAACAGAACCTGGTCTGAGCCACACAAGTCACCCCATCTTGGATTCCCCTGGGTCTCTAGTTTTCAGAAATGCACAGGTTTGGTAGGTTTCCCTAGGTGGCGGCTGAGCTACAGGCCAAAATCTACAGGTAGGCACTTTGCAAAAAACACGTCTGTTTTCCTCCACAAATTTGGCTGTGTCCACGTTGCGCTTTGGGGCGTTTCCTGTCGCGGGCGCTAGGCCTACCCACACAAGTGAGGTATCATTTTTATCGGGAGACGTGGGGGAACGCTGGGTGGAAGGAAATTTGTGGCTCCTCTCAGATTCCAGAACGTTCTGCCACAGAAATGTGAGGAACATGTGTTTTTTTAGCCAAATTTTGAGGTTTGCAATGGATTCTGGGTAACAGAACCTGGTCCGAGCCACACAAGTCACCCCATCTTGGATTCCCCTAGGTCTCTAGTTTTAAAAAATGCACAGGTTTGGTAGGTTTCCCTAGGTGGCGGCTGAGCTACAGGCCAAAATCTGCAGGTAGGCACTTTGCAAAAAACACCTCTGTTTTCCTTCAAAAATTTGGCTGAGCCCACGTTGCGCTTTGGGGCATTTCCTGTCACGGGCGCTAGGCCTACCCACACAAGTGAGGTATCATTTTTATCGGGAGACGTGGGGGAACGCTGGGTGGAAGGAAATTCATGGCTCCTCTAAGATTCCAGAACTTTCTGCCACAGAAATGTGAGGAACATGTGTTTTTTTAGCCAAATTTTGAGGTTTGCAAAGGATTCTGGGTAACAGAACCTGGTCCGAGCCACACAAGTCACCCCATCTTGGATTCCCCTAGGTCTCTAGTTTTCAGGAATGCACAGGTTTGGTAGGTTTCCCTAGGTGGCGGCTGAGCTACAGGCCAAAATCTACAGGTAGGCACTTTGCAAAAAACACCTCTGTTTTCCTTCAAAAATGTGGCTGTGTCCACGTTGCGCTTTGGGGCGTATCCTGTCGCGGGCGCTAGGCCTACCCACACAAGTGAGGTATCATTTTTATCAGGAGACGTGAGGGAACGCTGGGTGGAAGGAAATTTGTGGCTCCTCTCAGATTCCAGAACTTTCTGCCACAGAAATGTGAGGAACATGTGTATTTTTAGCCAAATTTTGAGGTTTGCAAAGGATTCTGGGTAACAGAACCTGGTCCGAGCCACACAAGTCACCCCATCTTGGATTCCCCTGGGTCTCTAGTTTTCAGAAATGCACAGGTTTGGTAGGTTTCCCTAGATGGCGGCTGAGCTACAGGCCAAAATCTACAGGTAGGCACTTTGCAAAAAACACCTCTTTTGTCCTTCAAAAATTTGGCTGTGTCCACGTTGCGCTTTGGGGCGTTTCATGTCGCGGGCGCTAGGTCTACCCACACAAGTGAGGTATCATTTTTATCGGGAGACGTGGGGGAACGCTGGGTGGAAGGAAATTTGTGGCTCCTCTCAGATTCCAGAACTTTCTGCCACAGAAATGTGAGGAACATGTGTTTTTTTAGCCAAATTTTGAGGTTTGCAATGGATTCTGGGTAACAGAACCTGGTCTGAGCCACAAAAGTCACCCCATCTTGGATTCCCCTGGGTCTCTAATTTTCAGAAATGCACAGGTTTGGTAGGTTAACCTAGGTGGCAGCTGAGCTACAGGCCAAAATCTACAGGTAGGCACTTTGCAAAAAACACCTCTGTTTTCCTTCACAAATTTGGCTGTGTCCACGTTGCGCTTTGGGGCGTTTCCTGTCGTGGGCGCTAGGCCTACCCACACAAGTGAGGTATCATTTTTATCGGGAGACGTGGGGGAACGCTGGGTGAAAGGAAATTTGTGGCTCCTCTCAGATTCCAGAACTTTCTGCCACAGAAATGTGAGGAACATGTGTTTTTTTAGCCAAATTTTGAGGTTTGCAAAGGATTCTGGGTAACAGAACCTGGTCCGAGCCACACAAGTCACCCCATCTTGGATTCCCCTAGGTCTCTAGTTTTCAGGAATGCACAGGTTTGGTAGGTTTCCCGAGGAGGCGGCTGAGCTACAGGCCAAAATCTACAGGTAGGCACTTAGCAAAAAACACCTCTGTTTTCCTTCAAAAATTTGGCTGTGTCCACGTTGCGCTTTGGGGCGTTTCCTGTCGCGGGCGCTAGGCCTACCCACACAAGTGAGGTATCATTTTTATCGGGAGACGTGGGGGAACGCTGGATGAAAGGAAATTTGTGGCTCCTCTCAGATTCCAGAACTTTCTGCCACAGAAATGTGAGGAACATGTGTTTTTTTAGCCAAATTTTGAGGTTTGCAAAGGATTCTGGGTAACAGAACCTGGTCCGAGCCACACAAGTCACCCCATCTTGGATTCCCCTAGGTCTCTAGTTTTCAGAAATGCACAGGTTTGGTAGGTTTCCCTAGGTGGCGGCTGAGCTACAGGCCAAAATCTGCAGGTAGGCACTTTGCAAAAAACACCTCTGTTTTCCTTCAAAAATGTGGCTGTGTCCACGTTGCGCTTTGGGGCGTTTCCTGTCGCGGGCGCTAGGCCTACCCACACAAGTGAGGTATCATTTTTATCGGGAGACGTGGGGGAACGCTGGGTGGAAGGAAATTTGTGGCTCCTCTCAGATTCCAGAACTTTCTGACACAGAAATGTGAGGAACATGTGTTTTTTTAGCCAAATTTTGAGGTTTGCAATGGATTCTGGGTAACAGAACCTGGTCCGAGCCACACAAGTCACCCCATCTTGGATTCCCCTAGGTCTCTAGTTTTCAGAAATGCACAAGTTTGGTAGGTTTCCCTAGGTGGCGGCTGAGCTACAGTCCAAAATCTACAGGTAGGCACTTTGAAAAAAACACCTCTGTTTTCCTTCAAAAATGTGGCTGTGTCCACGTTGCGCTTTGGGGCGTTTTTGCTGTCGCAGGCGCTAGGCCTACCCACACAAGTGAGGTATCATTTTTATCGGGAGACGTGGGGGAACGCTGGGTGGAAGGAAATTTGTGGCTCCTCTCAGATTCCGGAACTTTCTGCCACAGAAATGTGAGGAACATGTGTTTTTTTAGCCAAATTTTGAGATTTGCAATGGATTCTGGGTAACAGAACCTGGTCCGAGCCACACAAGTCACCCCATCTTGGATTCCCCTAGGTCTCTAGTTTTCAAAAATGCAAAGGTTTGGTAGGTTTCCCTAGGTGGCAGCTGAGCTACAGGCCAAAATCTACAGGTAGGCACTTTGCAAAAAACACCTCTGTTTTCCTTCAAAAATTTGGCTGAGTCCACGTTGCGCTTTGGGGCATTTCCTGTCACGGGCGCTAGGCCTACCCACACAAGTGAGGTATCATTTTTATCGGGAGACGTGGGGGAATGCTGGGTGGAAGGAAATTCGTGGCTCCTCTAAGATTCCAGAACTTTCTGCCACAGAAATGTGAGGAACATGTGTTTTTTTAGCCAAATTTTGAGGTTTGCAAAGGATTCTGGGTAACAGAACCTGGTCCGAGCCACACAAGTTACCCCATCTTGGATTCCCCTAGGTCTCTAGTTTTCAGGAATGCACAGGTTTGGTAGGTTTCCCTAGGTGGCGGCTGAGCTACAGGCCAAAATCTACAGGTAGGCACTTTGCAAAAAACACCTCTGTTTTCCTTCAAAAATGTGGCTGTGTCCACGTTGCGCTTTGGGGCGTTTCCTGTCGCGGGCGCTAGGCCTACCCACACAAGTGAGGTATCATTTTTATCAGGAGACGTGGGGGAACGCTGGGTGGAAGGAAATTTGTGGCTCCTCTCAGATTCCAGACCTTTCTGCCACAGAAATGTGAGGAACATGTGTTTTTTTAGGCAAATTTTGAGGTTTGCAAAGGATTCTGGGTAACAGAACCTGGTCCGAGCCACACAAGTCACCCCATCTTGGATTCCCCTAGGTCTCTAGTTTTCAGAAATGCACAGGATTGGTAGGTTTCCCTAGGTGGCGGCTGAGCTACAGGCCAAAATCTACAGGTAGACACTTTGCAAAAAACACCTCTTTTGTCCTTCAACAATTTGGCTGTGTCCACGTTGCGCTTTCATGTCGCGGGCGCTACGTCTACCCACACAAGTGAGGTATCATTTTTATCGGGAGACGTGGGGGAACGCTGGGTGGAAGGAAATTTGTGGCTCCTCTCAGATTCCAGAACTTTCTGCCACAGAAATGTGAGGAACATGTGTTTTTTTAGCCAAATTTTGAGGTTTGCAATGGATTCTGGGTAACAGAACCTGGTCTGAGCCACACAAGTCACCCCATCTTGGATTCCCCTGGGTCTCTAGTTTTCAGAAATGCACAGGTTTGGTAGGTTTCCCTAGGTGGCGGCTGAGCTACAGGCCAAAATCTACAGGTAGGCACTTTGCAAAAAACACGTCTGTTTTCCTCCACAAATTTGGCTGTGTCCACGTTGCGCTTTGGGGCGTTTCCTGTCGCGGGCGCTAGGCCTACCCACACAAGTGAGGTATCATTTTTATCGGGAGACGTGGGTTAACGCTGGGTGGAAGGAAATTTGTGGCTCCTCTCAGATTCCAGAACGTTCTGCCACAGAAATGTGAGGAACATGTGTTTTTTTAGCCAAATTATGAGGTTTGCAATGGATTCTGGGTAACAGAACCTGGTCCGAGCCACACAAGTCACCCCATCTTGGATTCCCCTAGGTCTCTAGTTTTCAAAAATGCACAGGTTTGGTAGGTTTCCCTAGGTGGCGGCTGAGCTACAGGCCAAAATCTACAGGTAGGCACTTTGCAAAAAACACCTCTGTTTTCCTTCAAAAATTTGGCTGAGCCCACGTTGCGCTTTGGGGCATTTCCTGTCACGGGCGCTAGGCCTACCCACACAAGTGAGGTATCATTTTTATCGGGAGACGTGGGGGAACGCTGGGTGGAAGGAAATTCGTGGCTCCTCTAAGATTCCAGAACTTTCTGCCACAGAAATGTGAGGAACATGTGTTTTTTTAGCCAAATTTTGAGGTTTGCAATGGATTCTGGGTAACAGAACCTGGTCCGAGCCACACAAGTCACCCCATCTTGGATTCCCCTAGGTCTCTAGTTTTCAGAAATGCACAAGTTTAGTAGGTTTCCCTAGGTGGCGGCTGAGCTACAGTCCAAAATCTACAGGTAGGCACTTTGCAAAAAACACCTCTGTTTTCCTTCAAAAATGTGGCTGTGTCCACGTTGCGCTTTGGGGCGTTTCCTGTCACAGGCGCTAGGCCTACCCACACAAGTGAGGTATCATTTTTATCGGGAGACGTGGGGGAACGCTGGGTGGAAGGAAATTTGTGGCTCCTCTCAGATTCCAGAACTTTCTGCCACAGAAATGTGAGGAACATGTGTTTTTTTAGCCAAATTTTGAGATTTGCAATGGATTCTGGGTAACAGAACCTGGTCCGAGCCACACAAGTCACCCCATCTTGGATTCCCCTAGGTCTCTAGTTTTAAAAAATGCACAGGTTTGGTAGGTTTCCCTAGGTGGCGGCTGAGCTACAGGCCAAAATCTACAGGTAGGCACTTTGCAAAAAACACCTCTGTTTTCCTTCAAAAATTTGGCTGAGTCCACGTTGCGCTTTGGGGCATTTCCTGTCACGGGCGCTAGGCCTACCCACACAAGTGAGGTATCATTTTTATCGGGAGACGTGGGGGAACGCTGGGTGGAACGAAATTTGTGGCTCCTCTAAGATTCCAGAACTTTCTGCCACAGAAATGTGAGGAACATGTGTTTTTTTAGCCAAATTTTGAGGTTTGCAAAGGATTCTGGGTAACAGAACCTGGTCCGAGCCACACAAGTCACCCCATCTTGGATTCCCCTAGGTCTCTAGTTTTCAGGAATGCACAGGTTTGGTAGGTTTCCCGAGGAGGCGGCTGAGCTACAGGCCAAAATCTACAGGTAGGCACTTAGCAAAAAACACCTCTGTTTTCCTTCAAAAATTTGGCTGTGTCCACGTTGCGCTTTGGGGCGTTTCCTGTCGCGGGCGCTAGGCCTACCCACACAAGTGAGGTATCATTTTTATCAGGAGACGTGGGGGAACGCTGGGTGAAAGGAAATTTGTGGCTCCTCTCAGATTCCAGAACTTTCTGCCACAGAAATGTGAGGAACATGTGTTTTTTTAGCCAAATTTTGAGGTTTGCAAAGGATTCTGGGTAACAGAACCTGGTCCGAGCCACACAAGTCACCCCATCTTGGATTCCCCTAGGTCTCTAGTTTTCAGAAATGCACAGGTTTGGTAGGTTTCCCTAGGTGGCGGCTGAGCTACAGGCCAAAATCTGCAGGTAGGCACTTTGCAAAAAACACCTCTGTTTTCCTTCAAAAATGTGGCTGTGTCCACGTTGCACTTTGGGGCGTTTCCTGTCGCGGGTGCTAGGCCTACCCACACAAGTGAGGTATCATTTTTATCGGGAGACGTGGGGGAACGCTGGGTGGAAGGAAATTTGTGGCTCCTCTCAGATTCCAGAACTTTCTGACACAGAAATGTGAGGAACATGTGTTTTTTTAGCCAAATTTTGAGGTTTGCAATGGATTCTGGGTAACAGAACCTGGTCCGAGCCACACAAGTCACCCCATCTTGGATTCCCCTAGGTCTCTAGTTTTCAGAAATGCACAAGTTTGGTAGGTTTCCCTAGGTGGCGGCTGAGCTACAGTCCAAAATCTACAGGTAGGCACTTTGAAAAAAACACCTCTGTTTTCCTTCAAAAATGTGGCTGTGTCCACGTTGCGCTTTGGGGCGTTTTTGCTGTCGCAGGCGCTAGGCCTACCCACACAAGTGAGGTATCATTTTTATCGGGAGACGTGGGGGAACGCTGGGTGGAAGGAAATTTGTGGCTCCTCTCAGATTCCGGAACTTTCTGCCACAGAAATGTGAGGAACATGTGTTTTTTTAGCCAAATTTTGAGATTTGCAATGGATTCTGGGTAACAGAACCTGGTCCGAGCCACACAAGTCACCCCATCTTGGATTCCCCTAGGTCTCTAGTTTTCAAAAATGCAAAGGTTTGGTAGGTTTCCCTAGGTGGCAGCTGAGCTACAGGCCAAAATCTACAGGTAGGCACTTTGCAAAAAACACCTCTGTTTTCCTTCAAAAATTTGGCTGAGTCCACGTTGCGCTTTGGGGCATTTCCTGTCACGGCCGCTAGGCCTACCCACACAAGTGAGGTATCATTTTTATCGGGAGACGTGGGGGAATGCTGGGTGGAAGGAAATTCGTGGCTCCTCTAAGATTCCAGAACTTTCTGCCACAGAAATGTGAGGAACATGTGTTTTTTTAGCCAAATTTTGAGGTTTGCAAAGGATTCTGGGTAACAGAACCTGGTCCGAGCCACACAAGTTACCCCATCTTGGATTCCCCTAGGTCTCTAGTTTTCAGGAATGCACAGGTTTGGTAGGTTTCCCTAGGTGGCGGCTGAGCTACAGGCCAAAATCTACAGGTAGGCACTTTGCAAAAAACACCTCTGTTTTCCTTCAAAAATGTGGCTGTGTCCACGTTGCGCTTTGGGGCGTTTCCTGTCGCGGGCGCTAGGCCTACCCACACAAGTGAGGTATCATTTTTATCAGGAGACGTGGGGGAACGCTGGGTGGAAGGAAATTTGTGGCTCCTCTCAGATTCCAGACCTTTCTGCCACAGAAATGTGAGGAACATGTGTTTTTTTAGGCAAATTTTGAGGTTTGCAAAGGATTCTGGGTAACAGAACCTGGTCCGAGCCACACAAGTCACCCCATCTTGGATTCCCCTAGGTCTCTAGTTTTCAGAAATGCACAGGATTGGTAGGTTTCCCTAGGTGGCGGCTGAGCTACAGGCCAAAATCTACAGGTAGACACTTTGCAAAAAACACCTCTTTTGTCCTTCAACAATTTGGCTGTGTCCACGTTGCGCTTTCATGTCGCGGGCGCTACGTCTACCCACACAAGTGAGGTATCATTTTTATCGGGAGACGTGGGGGAACGCTGGGTGGAAGGAAATTTGTGGCTCCTCTCAGATTCCAGAACTTTCTGCCACAGAAATGTGAGGAACATGTGTTTTTTTAGCCAAATTTTGAGGTTTGCAATGGATTCTGGGTAACAGAACCTGGTCTGAGCCACACAAGTTACCCCATCTTGGATTCCCCTGGGTCTCTAGTTTTCAGAAATGCACAGGTTTGGTAGGTTTCCCTAGGTGGCGGCTGAGCTACAGGCCAAAATCTGCAGGTAGGCACTTTGCAAAAAACACGTCTGTTTTCCTCCACAAATTTGGCTGTGTCCACGTTGCGCTTTGGGGCGTTTCCTGTCGCGGGCGCTAGGCCTACCCACACAAGTGAGGTATCATTTTTATCGGGAGACGTGGGTTAACGCTGGGTGGAAGGAAATTTGTGGCTCCTCTCAGATTCCAGAACGTTCTGCCACAGAAATGTGAGGAACATGTGTTTTTTTAGCCAAATTATGAGGTTTGCAATGGATTCTGGGTAACAGAACCTGGTCCGAGCCACACAAGTCACCCCATCTTGGATTCCCCTAGGTCTCTAGTTTTCAAAAATGCACAGGTTTGGTAGGTTTCCCTAGGTGGCGGCTGAGCTACAGGCCAAAATCTACAGGTAGGCACTTTGCAAAAAACACCTCTGTTTTCCTTCAAAAATTTGGCTGAGCCCACGTTGCGCTTTGGGGCATTTCCTGTCACGGGCGCTAGGCCTACCCACACAAGTGAGGTATCATTTTTATCGGGAGACGTGGGGGAACGCTGGGTGGAAGGAAATTCGTGGCTCCTCTAAGATTCCAGAACTTTCTGCCACAGAAATGTGAGGAACAGGTGTTTTTTTAGCCAAATTTTGAGGTTTGCAATGGATTCTGGGTAACAGAACCTGGTCCGAGCCACACAAGTCACCCCATCTTGGATTCCCCTAGGTCTCTAGTTTTCAGAAATGCACAAGTTTAGTAGGTTTCCCTAGGTGGCGGCTGAGCTACAGTCCAAAATCTACAGGTAGGCACTTTGCAAAAAACACCTCTGTTTTCCTTCAAAAATGTGGCTGTGTCCACGTTGCGCTTTGGGGCGTTTCCTGTCACAGGCGCTAGGCCTACCCACACAAGTGAGGTATCATTTTTATCGGGAGACGTGGGGGAACGCTGGGTGGAAGGAAATTTGTGGCTCCTCTCAGATTCCAGAACTTTCTGCCACAGAAATGTGAGGAACATGTGTTTTTTTAGCCAAATTTTGAGATTTGCAATGGATTCTGGGTAACAGAACCTGGTCCGAGCCACACAAGTCACCCCATCTTGGATTCCCCTAGGTCTCTAGTTTTAAAAAATGCACAGGTTTGGTAGGTTTCCCTAGGTGGCGGCTGAGCTACAGGCCAAAATCTACAGGTAGGCACTTTGCAAAAAACACCTCTGTTTTCCTTCAAAAATTTGGCTGAGTCCACGTTGCGCTTTGGGGCATTTCCTGTCACGGGCGCTAGGCCTACCCACACAAGTGAGGTATCATTTTTATCGGGAGACGTGGGGGAACGCTGGGTGGAACGAAATTTGTGGCTCCTCTAAGATTCCAGAACTTTCTGCCACAGAAATGTGAGGAACATGTGTTTTTTTAGGCAAATTTTGAGGTTTGCAAAGGATTCTGGGTAACAGAACCTGGTCCGAGCCACACAAGTCACCCCATCTTGGATTCCCCTAGGTCTCTAGTTTCCAGGAATGCACAGGTTTGGTAGGTTTCCCGAGGAGGCGGCTGAGCTACAGGCCAAAATCTACAGGTAGGCACTTAGCAAAAAACACCTCTGTTTTCCTTCAAAAATGTGGCTGTGTCCACGTTGCGCTTTGGGGCGTTTCCTGTCGCGGGCGCTAGGCCTACCCACACAAGTGAGGTATCATTTTTATCAGGAGACGTGGGGGAACGCTGGGTGAAAGGAAATTTGTGGCTCCTCTCAGATTCCAGAACTTTCTGCCACAGAAATGTGAGGAACATGTGTTTTTTTAGCCAAATTTTGAGGTTTGCAAAGGATTCTGGGTAACAGAACCTGGTCCGAGCCACACAAGTCACCCCATCTTGGATTCCCCTAGGTCTCTAGTTTTCAGAAATGCACAGGTTTGGTAGGTTTCCCTAGGTGGCGGCTGAGCTACAGGCCAAAATCTGCAGGTAGGCACTTTGCAAAAAACACCTCTGTTTTCCTTCAAAAATTTGGCTGTGTCCACGTTGCGCTTTGGGGCGTTTCCTGTCGCGGGCGCTAGGCCTACCCACACAAGTGAGGTATCATTTTTATCGGGAGACGTGGGGGAACGCTGGGTGGAAGGAAATTTGTGGCTCCTCTCAGATTCCAGAACTTTCTGACACAGAAATGTGAGGAACATGTGTTTTTTTAGCCAAATTTTGAGGTTTGCAATGGATTCTGGGTAACAGAACCTGGTCCGAGCCACACAAGTCACCCCATCTTGGATTCCCCTAGGTCTCTAGTTTTCAGAAATGCACAAGTTTGGTAGGTTTCCCTAGGTGGCGGCTGAGCTACAGTCCAAAATCTACAGGTAGGCACTTTGCAAAAAACACCTCTGTTTTCCTTCAAAAATGTGGCTGTGTCCACGTTGCGCTTTGGGGTGTTTCCTGTCGCAGGCGCTAGGCCTACCCACACAAGTGAGGTATCATTTTTATCGGGAGACGTGGGGGAACGCTGGGTGGAAGGAAATGTGTGGCTCCTCTCAGATTCCGGAACTTTCTGCCACAGAAATGTGAGGAACATGTGTTTTTTTAGCCAAATTTTGAGATTTGCAATGGATTCTGGGTAACAGAACCTGGTCCGAGCCACACAAGTCACCCCATCTTGGATTCCCCTAGGTCTCTAGTTTTCAAAAATGCAAAGGTTTGGTAGGTTTCCCTAGGTGGCAGCTGAGCTACAGGCCAAAATCTACAGGTAGGCACTTTGCAAAAAACACCTCTGTTTTCCTTCAAAAATTTGGCTGAGTCCACGTTGCGCTTTGGGGCATTTCCTGTCACGGGCGCTAGGCCTACCCACACAAGTGAGGTATCATTTTTATCGGGAGACGTGGGGGAATGCTGGGTGGAAGGAAATTCGTGGCTCCTCTAAGATTCCAGAACTTTCTGCCACAGAAATGTGAGGAACATGTGTTTTTTTAGCCAAATTTTGAGGTTTGCAAAGGATTCTGGGTAACAGAACCTGGTCCGAGCCACACAAGTTACCCCATCTTGGATTCCCCTAGGTCTCTAGTTTTCAGGAATGCACAGGTTTGGTAGGTTTCCCTAGGTGGCGGCTGAGCTACAGGCCAAAATCTACAGGTAGGCACTTTGCAAAAAACACCTCTGTTTTCCTTCAAAAATGTGGCTGTGTCCACGTTGCGCTTTGGGGCGTTTCCTGTTGCGGGCGCTAGGCCTACCCACACAAGTGAGGTATCATTTTTATCGGGAGACGTGGGGGAACGCTGGGTGGAAGGAAATTTGTGGCTCCTCTCAGATTCCAGAACTTTCTGCCACAGAAATGTGAGGAACATGTGTTTTTTTAGCCAAATTTTGAGGTTTGCAATGGATTCTGGGTAACAGAACCTGGTCTGAGCCACACAAGTCACCCCATCTTGGATTCCCCTGGGTCTCTAGTTTTCAGAAATGCACAGGTTTGGTAGGTTTCCCTAGGTGGCGGCTGAGCTACAGGCCAAAATCTACAGGTAGGCACTTTGCAAAAAACACGTCTGTTTTCCTCCACAAATTTGGCTGTGTCCACGTTGCGCTTTGGGGCGTTTCCTGTCGCGGGCGCTAGGCCTACCCACACAAGTGAGGTATCATTTTTATCGGGAGACGTGGGGGAACGCTGGGTGGAAGGAAATTTGTGGCTCCTCTCAGATTCCAGAACGTTCTGCCACAGAAATGTGAGGAACATGTGTTTTTTTAGCCAAATTTTGAGGTTTGCAATGGATTCTGGGTAACAGAACCTGGTCCGAGCCACACAAGTCACCCCATCTTGGATTCCCCTAGGTCTCTAGTTTTCAAAAATGCACAGGTTTGGTAGGTTTCCCTAGGTGGCGGCTGAGCTACAGGCCAAAATCTGCAGGTAGGCACTTTGCAAAAAACACCTCTGTTTTCCTTCAAAAATTTGGCTGAGCCCACGTTGCGCTTTGGGGCATTTCCTGTCACGGGCGCTAGGCCTACCCACACAAGTGAGGTATCATTTTTATCGGGAGACGTGGGGGAACGCTGGGTGGAAGGAAATTCATGGCTCCTCTAAGATTCCAGAACTTTCTGCCACAGAAATGTGAGGAACATGTGTTTTTTTAGCCAAATTTTGAGGTTTGCAAAGGATTCTGGGTAACAGAACCTGGTCCGAGCCACACAAGTCACCCCATCTTGGATTCCCCTAGGTCTCTAGTTTTCAGGAATGCACAGGTTTGGTAGGTTTCCCTAGGTGGCGGCTGAGCTACAGGCCAAAATCTACAGGTAGGCACTTTGCAAAAAACACCTCTGTTTTCCTTCAAAAATGTGGCTGTGTCCACGTTGCGCTTTGGGGCGTATCCTGTCGCGGGCGCTAGGCCTACCCACACAAGTGAGGTATCATTTTTATCAGGAGACGTGAGGGAACGCTGGGTGGAAGGAAATTTGTGGCTCCTCTCAGATTCCAGAACTTTCTGCCACAGAAATGTGAGGAACATGTGTATTTTTAGCCAAATTTTGAGGTTTGCAAAGGATTCTGGGTAACAGAACCTGGTCCGAGCCACACAAGTCACCCCATCTTGGATTCCCCTGGGTCTCTAGTTTTCAGAAATGCACAGGTTTGGTAGGTTTCCCTAGATGGCGGCTGAGCTACAGGCCAAAATCTACAGGTAGGCACTTTGCAAAAAACACCTCTTTTGTCCTTCAAAAATTTGGCTGTGTCCACGTTGCGCTTTGGGGCGTTTCATGTCGCGGGCGCTAGGTCTACCCACACAAGTGAGGTATCATTTTTATCGGGAGACGTGGGGGAACGCTGGGTGGAAGGAAATTTGTGGCTCCTCTCAGATTCCAGAACTTTCTGCCACAGAAATGTGAGGAACATGTGTTTTTTTAGCCAAATTTTGAGGTTTGCAATGGATTCTGGGTAACAGAACCTGGTCTGAGCCACAAAAGTCACCCCATCTTGGATTCCCCTGGGTCTCTAATTTTCAGAAATGCACAGGTTTGGTAGGTTAACCTAGGTGGCAGCTGAGCTACAGGCCAAAATCTACAGGTAGGCACTTTGCAAAAAACACCTCTGTTTTCCTTCACAAATTTGGCTGTGTCCACGTTGCGCTTTGGGGCGTTTCCTGTCGTGGGCGCTAGGCCTACCCACACAAGTGAGGTATCATTTTTATCGGGAGACGTGGGGGAACGCTGGGTGAAAGGAAATTTGTGGCTCCTCTCAGATTCCAGAACTTTCTGCCACAGAAATGTGAGGAACATGTGTTTTTTTAGCCAAATTTTGAGGTTTGCAAAGGATTCTGGGTAACAGAACCTGGTCCGAGCCACACAAGTCACCCCATCTTGGATTCCCCTAGGTCTCTAGTTTTCAGGAATGCACAGGTTTGGTAGGTTTCCCGAGGAGGCGGCTGAGCTACAGGCCAAAATCTACAGGTAGGCACTTAGCAAAAAACACCTCTGTTTTCCTTCAAAAATTTGGCTGTGTCCACGTTGCGCTTTGGGGCGTTTCCTGTCGCGGGCGCTAGGCCTACCCACACAAGTGAGGTATCATTTTTATCGGGAGACGTGGGGGAACGCTGGATGAAAGGAAATTTGTGGCTCCTCTCAGATTCCAGAACTTTCTGCCACAGAAATGTGAGGAACATGTGTTTTTTTAGCCAAATTTTGAGGTTTGCAAAGGATTCTGGGTAACAGAACCTGGTCCGAGCCACACAAGTCACCCCATCTTGGATTCCCCTAGGTCTCTAGTTTTCAGAAATGCACAGGTTTGGTAGGTTTCCCTAGGTGGCGGCTGAGCTACAGGCCAAAATCTGCAGGTAGGCACTTTGCAAAAAACACCTCTGTTTTCCTTCAAAAATGTGGCTGTGTCCACGTTGCGCTTTGGGGCGTTTCCTGTCGCGGGCGCTAGGCCTACCCACACAAGTGAGGTATCATTTTTATCGGGAGACGTGGGGGAACGCTGGGTGGAAGGAAATTTGTGGCTCCTCTCAGATTCCAGAACTTTCTGACACAGAAATGTGAGGAACATGTGTTTTTTTAGCCAAATTTTGAGGTTTGCAATGGATTCTGGGTAACAGAACCTGGTCCGAGCCACACAAGTCACCCCATCTTGGATTCCCCTAGGTCTCTAGTTTTCAGAAATGCACAAGTTTGGTAGGTTTCCCTAGGTGGCGGCTGAGCTACAGTCCAAAATCTACAGGTAGGCACTTTGAAAAAAACACCTCTGTTTTCCTTCAAAAATGTGGCTGTGTCCACGTTGCGCTTTGGGGCGTTTTTGCTGTCGCAGGCGCTAGGCCTACCCACACAAGTGAGGTATCATTTTTATCGGGAGACGTGGGGGAACGCTGGGTGGAAGGAAATTTGTGGCTCCTCTCAGATTCCGGAACTTTCTGCCACAGAAATGTGAGGAACATGTGTTTTTTTAGCCAAATTTTGAGATTTGCAATGGATTCTGGGTAACAGAACCTGGTCCGAGCCACACAAGTCACCCCATCTTGGATTCCCCTAGGTCTCTAGTTTTCAAAAATGCAAAGGTTTGGTAGGTTTCCCTAGGTGGCAGCTGAGCTACAGGCCAAAATCTACAGGTAGGCACTTTGCAAAAAACACCTCTGTTTTCCTTCAAAAATTTGGCTGAGTCCACGTTGCGCTTTGGGGCATTTCCTGTCACGGGCGCTAGGCCTACCCACACAAGTGAGGTATCATTTTTATCGGGAGACGTGGGGGAATGCTGGGTGGAAGGAAATTCGTGGCTCCTCTAAGATTCCAGAACTTTCTGCCACAGAAATGTGAGGAACATGTGTTTTTTTAGCCAAATTTTGAGGTTTGCAAAGGATTCTGGGTAACAGAACCTGGTCCGAGCCACACAAGTTACCCCATCTTGGATTCCCCTAGGTCTCTAGTTTTCAGGAATGCACAGGTTTGGTAGGTTTCCCTAGGTGGCGGCTGAGCTACAGGCCAAAATCTACAGGTAGGCACTTTGCAAAAAACACCTCTGTTTTCCTTCAAAAATGTGGCTGTGTCCACGTTGCGCTTTGGGGCGTTTCCTGTCGCGGGCGCTAGGCCTACCCACACAAGTGAGGTATCATTTTTATCAGGAGACGTGGGGGAACGCTGGGTGGAAGGAAATTTGTGGCTCCTCTCAGATTCCAGACCTTTCTGCCACAGAAATGTGAGGAACATGTGTTTTTTTAGGCAAATTTTGAGGTTTGCAAAGGATTCTGGGTAACAGAACCTGGTCCGAGCCACACAAGTCACCCCATCTTGGATTCCCCTAGGTCTCTAGTTTTCAGAAATGCACAGGATTGGTAGGTTTCCCTAGGTGGCGGCTGAGCTACAGGCCAAAATCTACAGGTAGACACTTTGCAAAAAACACCTCTTTTGTCCTTCAACAATTTGGCTGTGTCCACGTTGCGCTTTCATGTCGCGGGCGCTACGTCTACCCACACAAGTGAGGTATCATTTTTATCGGGAGACGTGGGGGAACGCTGGGTGGAAGGAAATTTGTGGCTCCTCTCAGATTCCAGAACTTTCTGCCACAGAAATGTGAGGAACATGTGTTTTTTTAGCCAAATTTTGAGGTTTGCAATGGATTCTGGGTAACAGAACCTGGTCTGAGCCACACAAGTCACCCCATCTTGGATTCCCCTGGGTCTCTAGTTTTCAGAAATGCACAGGTTTGGTAGGTTTCCCTAGGTGGCGGCTGAGCTACAGGCCAAAATCTACAGGTAGGCACTTTGCAAAAAACACGTCTGTTTTCCTCCACAAATTTGGCTGTGTCCACGTTGCGCTTTGGGGCGTTTCCTGTCGCGGGCGCTAGGCCTACCCACACAAGTGAGGTATCATTTTTATCGGGAGACGTGGGTTAACGCTGGGTGGAAGGAAATTTGTGGCTCCTCTCAGATTCCAGAACGTTCTGCCACAGAAATGTGAGGAACATGTGTTTTTTTAGCCAAATTATGAGGTTTGCAATGGATTCTGGGTAACAGAACCTGGTCCGAGCCACACAAGTCACCCCATCTTGGATTCCCCTAGGTCTCTAGTTTTCAAAAATGCACAGGTTTGGTAGGTTTCCCTAGGTGGCGGCTGAGCTACAGGCCAAAATCTACAGGTAGGCACTTTGCAAAAAACACCTCTGTTTTCCTTCAAAAATTTGGCTGAGCCCACGTTGCGCTTTGGGGCATTTCCTGTCACGGGCGCTAGGCCTACCCACACAAGTGAGGTATCATTTTTATCGGGAGACGTGGGGGAACGCTGGGTGGAAGGAAATTCGTGGCTCCTCTAAGATTCCAGAACTTTCTGCCACAGAAATGTGAGGAACATGTGTTTTTTTAGCCAAATTTTGAGGTTTGCAATGGATTCTGGGTAACAGAACCTGGTCCGAGCCACACAAGTCACCCCATCTTGGATTCCCCTAGGTCTCTAGTTTTCAGAAATGCACAAGTTTAGTAGGTTTCCCTAGGTGGCGGCTGAGCTACAGTCCAAAATCTACAGGTAGGCACTTTGCAAAAAACACCTCTGTTTTCCTTCAAAAATGTGGCTGTGTCCACGTTGCGCTTTGGGGCGTTTCCTGTCACAGGCGCTAGGCCTACCCACACAAGTGAGGTATCATTTTTATCGGGAGACGTGGGGGAACGCTGGGTGGAAGGAAATTTGTGGCTCCTCTCAGATTCCAGAACTTTCTGCCACAGAAATGTGAGGAACATGTGTTTTTTTAGCCAAATTTTGAGATTTGCAATGGATTCTGGGTAACAGAACCTGGTCCGAGCCACACAAGTCACCCCATCTTGGATTCCCCTAGGTCTCTAGTTTTAAAAAATGCACAGGTTTGGTAGGTTTCCCTAGGTGGCGGCTGAGCTACAGGCCAAAATCTACAGGTAGGCACTTTGCAAAAAACACCTCTGTTTTCCTTCAAAAATTTGGCTGTGTCCACGTTGCGCTTTGGGGCATTTCCTGTCACGGGCGCTAGGCCTACCCACACAAGTGAGGTATCATTTTTATCGGGAGACGTGGGGGAACGCTGGGTGGAACGAAATTTGTGGCTCCTCTAAGATTCCAGAACTTTCTGCCACAGAAATGTGAGGAACATGTGTTTTTTTAGCCAAATTTTGAGGTTTGCAAAGGATTCTGGGTAACAGAACCTGGTCCGAGCCACACAAGTCACCCCATCTTGGATTCCCCTAGGTCTCTAGTTTTCAGGAATGCACAGGTTTGGTAGGTTTCCCGAGGAGGCGGCTGAGCTACAGGCCAAAATCTACAGGTAGGCACTTAGCAAAAAACACCTCTGTTTTCCTTCAAAAATTTGGCTGTGTCCACGTTGCGCTTTGGGGCGTTTCCTGTCGCGGGCGCTAGGCCTACCCACACAAGTGAGGTATCATTTTTATCAGGAGACGTGGGGGAACGCTGGGTGAAAGGAAATTTGTGGCTCCTCTCAGATTCCAGAACTTTCTGCCACAGAAATGTGAGGAACATGTGTTTTTTTAGCCAAATTTTGAGGTTTGCAAAGGATTCTGGGTAACAGAACCTGGTCCGAGCCACACAAGTCACCCCATCTTGGATTCCCCTAGGTCTCTAGTTTTCAGAAATGCACAGGTTTGGTAGGTTTCCCTAGGTGGCGGCTGAGCTACAGGCCAAAATCTGCAGGTAGGCACTTTGCAAAAAACACCTCTGTTTTCCTTCAAAAATGTGGCTGTGTCCACGTTGCACTTTGGGGCGTTTCCTGTCGCCGGTGCTAGGCCTACCCACACAAGTGAGGTATCATTTTTATCGGGAGACGTGGGGGAACGCTGGGTGGAAGGAAATTTGTGGCTCCTCTCAGATTCCAGAACTTTCTGACACAGAAATGTGAGGAACATGTGTTTTTTTAGCCAAATTTTGAGGTTTGCAATGGATTCTGGGTAACAGAACCTGGTCCGAGCCACACAAGTCACCCCATCTTGGATTCCCCTAGGTCTCTAGTTTTCAGAAATGCACAAGTTTGGTAGGTTTCCCTAGGTGGCGGCTGAGCTACAGTCCAAAATCTACAGGTAGGCACTTTGAAAAAAACACCTCTGTTTTCCTTCAAAAATGTGGCTGTGTCCACGTTGCGCTTTGGGGCGTTTTTGCTGTCGCAGGCGCTAGGCCTACCCACACAAGTGAGGTATCATTTTTATCGGGAGACGTGGGGGAACGCTGGGTGGAAGGAAATTTGTGGCTCCTCTCAGATTCCGGAACTTTCTGCCACAGAAATGTGAGGAACATGTGTTTTTTTAGCCAAATTTTGAGATTTGCAATGGATTCTGGGTAACAGAACCTGGTCCGAGCCACACAAGTCACCCCATCTTGGATTCCCCTAGGTCTCTAGTTTTCAAAAATGCAAAGGTTTGGTAGGTTTCCCTAGGTGGCAGCTGAGCTACAGGCCAAAATCTACAGGTAGGCACTTTGCAAAAAACACCTCTGTTTTCCTTCAAAAATTTGGCTGAGTCCACGTTGCGCTTTGGGGCATTTCCTGTCACGGCCGCTAGGCCTACCCACACAAGTGAGGTATCATTTTTATCGGGAGACGTGGGGGAATGCTGGGTGGAAGGAAATTCGTGGCTCCTCTAAGATTCCAGAACTTTCTGCCACAGAAATGTGAGGAACATGTGTTTTTTTAGCCAAATTTTGAGGTTTGCAAAGGATTCTGGGTAACAGAACCTGGTCCGAGCCACACAAGTTACCCCATCTTGGATTCCCCTAGGTCTCTAGTTTTCAGGAATGCACAGGTTTGGTAGGTTTCCCTAGGTGGCGGCTGAGCTACAGGCCAAAATCTACAGGTAGGCACTTTGCAAAAAACACCTCTGTTTTCCTTCAAAAATGTGGCTGTGTCCACGTTGCGCTTTGGGGCGTTTCCTGTCGCGGGCGCTAGGCCTACCCACACAAGTGAGGTATCATTTTTATCAGGAGACGTGGGGGAACGCTGGGTGGAAGGAAATTTGTGGCTCCTCTCAGATTCCAGACCTTTCTGCCACAGAAATGTGAGGAACATGTGTTTTTTTAGGCAAATTTTGAGGTTTGCAAAGGATTCTGGGTAACAGAACCTGGTCCGAGCCACACAAGTCACCCCATCTTGGATTCCCCTAGGTCTCTAGTTTTCAGAAATGCACAGGATTGGTAGGTTTCCCTAGGTGGCGGCTGAGCTACAGGCCAAAATCTACAGGTAGACACTTTGCAAAAAACACCTCTTTTGTCCTTCAACAATTTGGCTGTGTCCACGTTGCGCTTTCATGTCGCGGGCGCTACGTCTACCCACACAAGTGAGGTATCATTTTTATCGGGAGACGTGGGGGAACGCTGGGTGGAAGGAAATTTGTGGCTCCTCTCAGATTCCAGAACTTTCTGCCACAGAAATGTGAGGAACATGTGTTTTTTTAGCCAAATTTTGAGGTTTGCAATGGATTCTGGGTAACAGAACCTGGTCTGAGCCACACAAGTCACCCCATCTTGGATTCCCCTGGGTCTCTAGTTTTCAGAAATGCACAGGTTTGGTAGGTTTCCCTAGGTGGCGGCTGAGCTACAGGCCAAAATCTGCAGGTAGGCACTTTGCAAAAAACACGTCTGTTTTCCTCCACAAATTTGGCTGTGTCCACGTTGCGCTTTGGGGCGTTTCCTGTCGCGGGCGCTAGGCCTACCCACACAAGTGAGGTATCATTTTTATCGGGAGACGTGGGTTAACGCTGGGTGGAAGGAAATTTGTGGCTCCTCTCAGATTCCAGAACGTTCTGCCACAGAAATGTGAGGAACATGTGTTTTTTTAGCCAAATTATGAGGTTTGCAATGGATTCTGGGTAACAGAACCTGGTCCGAGCCACACAAGTCACCCCATCTTGGATTCCCCTAGGTCTCTAGTTTTCAAAAATGCACAGGTTTGGTAGGTTTCCCTAGGTGGCGGCTGAGCTACAGGCCAAAATCTACAGGTAGGCACTTTGCAAAAAACACCTCTGTTTTCCTTCAAAAATTTGGCTGAGCCCACGTTGCGCTTTGGGGCATTTCCTGTCACGGGCGCTAGGCCTACCCACACAAGTGAGGTATCATTTTTATCGGGAGACGTGGGGGAACGCTGGGTGGAAGGAAATTCGTGGCTCCTCTAAGATTCCAGAACTTTCTGCCACAGAAATGTGAGGAACAGGTGTTTTTTTAGCCAAATTTTGAGGTTTGCAATGGATTCTGGGTAACAGAACCTGGTCCGAGCCACACAAGTCACCCCATCTTGGATTCCCCTAGGTCTCTAGTTTTCAGAAATGCACAAGTTTAGTAGGTTTCCCTAGGTGGCGGCTGAGCTACAGTCCAAAATCTACAGGTAGGCACTTTGCAAAAAACACCTCTGTTTTCCTTCAAAAATGTGGCTGTGTCCACGTTGCGCTTTGGGGCGTTTCCTGTCACAGGCGCTAGGCCTACCCACACAAGTGAGGTATCATTTTTATCGGGAGACGTGGGGGAACGCTGGGTGGAAGGAAATTTGTGGCTCCTCTCAGATTCCAGAACTTTCTGCCACAGAAATGTGAGGAACATGTGTTTTTTTAGCCAAATTTTGAGATTTGCAATGGATTCTGGGTAACAGAACCTGGTCCGAGCCACACAAGTCACCCCATCTTGGATTCCCCTAGGTCTCTAGTTTTAAAAAATGCACAGGTTTGGTAGGTTTCCCTAGGTGGCGGCTGAGCTACAGGCCAAAATCTACAGGTAGGCACTTTGCAAAAAACACCTCTGTTTTCCTTCAAAAATTTGGCTGAGTCCACGTTGCGCTTTGGGGCATTTCCTGTCACGGGCGCTAGGCCTACCCACACAAGTGAGGTATCATTTTTATCGGGAGACGTGGGGGAACGCTGGGTGGAACGAAATTTGTGGCTCCTCTAAGATTCCAGAACTTTCTGCCACAGAAATGTGAGGAACATGTGTTTTTTTAGCCAAATTTTGAGGTTTGCAAAGGATTCTGGGTAACAGAACCTGGTCCGAGCCACACAAGTCACCCCATCTTGGATTCCCCTAGGTCTCTAGTTTCCAGGAATGCACAGGTTTGGTAGGTTTCCCGAGGAGGCGGCTGAGCTACAGGCCAAAATCTACAGGTAGGCACTTAGCAAAAAACACCTCTGTTTTCCTTCAAAAATTTGGCTGTGTCCACGTTGCGCTTTGGGGCGTTTCCTGTCGCGGGCGCTAGGCCTACCCACACAAGTGAGGTATCATTTTTATCAGGAGACGTGGGGGAACGCTGGGTGAAAGGAAATTTGTGGCTCCTCTCAGATTCCAGAACTTTCTGCCACAGAAATGTGAGGAACATGTGTTTTTTTAGCCAAATTTTGAGGTTTGCAAAGGATTCTGGGTAACAGAACCTGGTCCGAGCCACACAAGTCACCCCATCTTGGATTCCCCTAGGTCTCTAGTTTTCAGAAATGCACAGGTTTGGTAGGTTTCCCTAGGTGGCGGCTGAGCTACAGGCCAAAATCTGCAGGTAGGCACTTTGCAAAAAACACCTCTGTTTTCCTTCAAAAATTTGGCTGTGTCCACGTTGCGCTTTGGGGCGTTTCCTGTCGCGGGCGCTAGGCCTACCCACACAAGTGAGGTATCATTTTTATCGGGAGACGTGGGGGAACGCTGGGTGGAAGGAAATTTGTGGCTCCTCTCAGATTCCAGAACTTTCTGACACAGAAATGTGAGGAACATGTGTTTTTTTAGCCAAATTTTGAGGTTTGCAATGGATTCTGGGTAACAGAACCTGGTCCGAGCCACACAAGTCACCCCATCTTGGATTCCCCTAGGTCTCTAGTTTTCAGAAATGCACAAGTTTGGTAGGTTTCCCTAGGTGGCGGCTGAGCTACAGTCCAAAATCTACAGGTAGGCACTTTGCAAAAAACACCTCTGTTTTCCTTCAAAAATGTGGCTGTGTCCACGTTGCGCTTTGGGGTGTTTCCTGTCGCAGGCGCTAGGCCTACCCACACAAGTGAGGTATCATTTTTATCGGGAGACGTGGGGGAACGCTGGGTGGAAGGAAATGTGTGGCTCCTCTCAGATTCCGGAACTTTCTGCCACAGAAATGTGAGGAACATGTGTTTTTTTTAGCCAAATTTTGAGATTTGCAATGGATTCTGGGTAACAGAACCTGGTCCGAGCCACACAAGTCACCCCATCTTGGATTCCCCTAGGTCTCTAGTTTTCAAAAATGCAAAGGTTTGGTAGGTTTCCCTAGGTGGCAGCTGAGCTACAGGCCAAAATCTACAGGTAGGCACTTTGCAAAAAACACCTCTGTTTTCCTTCAAAAATTTGGCTGAGTCCACGTTGCGCTTTGGGGCATTTCCTGTCACGGGCGCTAGGCCTACCCACACAAGTGAGGTATCATTTTTATCGGGAGACGTGGGGGAATGCTGGGTGGAAGGAAATTCGTGGCTCCTCTAAGATTCCAGAACTTTCTGCCACAGAAATGTGAGGAACATGTGTTTTTTTAGCCAAATTTTGAGGTTTGCAAAGGATTCTGGGTAACAGAACCTGGTCCGAGCCACACAAGTTACCCCATCTTGGATTCCCCTAGGTCTCTAGTTTTCAGGAATGCACAGGTTTGGTAGGTTTCCCTAGGTGGCGGCTGAGCTACAGGCCAAAATCTACAGGTAGGCACTTTGCAAAAAACACCTCTGTTTTCCTTCAAAAATGTGGCTGTGTCCACGTTGCGCTTTGGGGCGTTTCCTGTTGCGGGCGCTAGGCCTACCCACACAAGTGAGGTATCATTTTTATCGGGAGACGTGGGGGAACGCTGGGTGGAAGGAAATTTGTGGCTCCTCTCAGATTCCAGAACTTTCTGCCACAGAAATGTGAGGAACATGTGTTTTTTTAGCCAAATTTTGAGGTTTGCAATGGATTCTGGGTAACAGAACCTGGTCTGAGCCACACAAGTCACCCCATCTTGGATTCCCCTGGGTCTCTAGTTTTCAGAAATGCACAGGTTTGGTAGGTTTCCCTAGGTGGCGGCTGAGCTACAGGCCAAAATCTACAGGTAGGCACTTTGCAAAAAACACGTCTGTTTTCCTCCACAAATTTGGCTGTGTCCACGTTGCGCTTTGGGGCGTTTCCTGTCGCGGGCGCTAGGCCTACCCACACAAGTGAGGTATCATTTTTATCGGGAGACGTGGGGGAACGCTGGGTGGAAGGAAATTTGTGGCTCCTCTCAGATTCCAGAACGTTCTGCCACAGAAATGTGAGGAACATGTGTTTTTTTAGCCAAATTTTGAGGTTTGCAATGGATTCTGGGTAACAGAACCTGGTCCGAGCCACACAAGTCACCCCATCTTGGATTCCCCTAGGTCTCTAGTTTTCAAAAATGCACAGGTTTGGTAGGTTTCCCTAGGTGGCGGCTGAGCTACAGGCCAAAATCTGAAGGTAGGCACTTTGCAAAAAACACCTCTGTTTTCCTTCAAAAATTTGGCTGAGCCCACGTTGCGCTTTGGGGCATTTCCTGTCACGGGCGCTAGGCCTACCCACACAAGTGAGGTATCATTTTTATCGGGAGACGTGGGGGAACGCTGGGTGGAAGGAAATTCATGGCTCCTCTAAGATTCCAGAACTTTCTGCCACAGAAATGTGAGGAACATGTGTTTTTTTAGCCAAATTTTGAGGTTTGCAAAGGATTCTGGGTAACAGAACCTGGTCCGAGCCACACAAGTCACCCCATCTTGGATTCCCCTAGGTCTCTAGTTTTCAGGAATGCACAGGTTTGGTAGGTTTCCCTAGGTGGCGGCTGAGCTACAGGCCAAAATCTACAGGTAGGCACTTTGCAAAAAACACCTCTGTTTTCCTTCAAAAATGTGGCTGTGTCCACGTTGCGCTTTGGGGCGTATCCTGTCGCGGGCGCTAGGCCTACCCACACAAGTGAGGTATCATTTTTATCAGGAGACGTGGGGGAACGCTGGGTGGAAGGAAATTTGTGGCTCCTCTCAGATTCCAGAACTTTCTGCCACAGAAATGTGAGGAACATGTGTTTTTTTAGCCAAATTTTGAGGTTTGCAAAGGATTCTGGGTAACAGAACCTGGTCCGAGCCACACAAGTCACCCCATCTTGGATTCCCCTAGGTCTCTAGTTTTCAGAAATGCACAGGTTTGGTAGGTTTCCCTAAGTGGCGGCTGAGCTACAGGCCAAAATCTACAGGTAGGCACTTTGCAAAAAACACCTCTGTTTTCCTTCAAAAATTTGGCTGTGTCCACGTTGCGCTTTGGGGCGTTTCCTGTCGCGGGCGCTAGGCCTACCCACACAAGTGAGGTATAATTTTTATCGGGAGACGTGGGGGAACGCTGGGTGAAAGGAAATTTGTGGCTCCTCTCAGATTCCAGAACTTTCTGCCACAGAAATGTGAGGAACATGTGTTTTTTTAGCCAAATTTTGAGGTTTGCAAAGGATTCTGGGTAACAGAACCTGGTCCGAGCCACACAAGTCACCCCATCTTGGATTCCCCTAGGTCTCTAGTTTTCAGAAATGCACAGGTTTGGTAGGTTTCCCTAGGTGGCGGCTGAGCTACAGTCCAAAATCTACAGGTAGGCACTTTGCAAAAAACACCTCTGTTTTCCTTCAAAAATGTGGCTGTGTCCACGTTGCGCTTTGGGGCGTTTCCCGTCGCAGGCGCTAGGCCTACCCACACAAGTGAGGTATCATTTTTATCGGGAGACGTGGAGGAATGCTGGGTGGAAGGAAATTTGTGGCTCCTCTCAGATTCCAGAACTTTCTGCCACAGAAATGTGAGGAACATGTGTTTTTTTAGCCAAATTTTGAGATTTGCAATGGATTCTGGGTAACAGAACCTGGTCCGAGCCACACAAGTCACCCCATCTTGGATTCCCCTAGGTCTCTAGTTTTCAAAAATGCACAGGTTTGGTAGGTTTCCCTAGGTGGCGGCTGAGCTACAGGCCAAAATCTACAGGTAGGCACTTTGCAAAAAACACCTCTGTTTTCCTTCAAAAATTTGGCTGAGTCCACGTTGCGCTTTGGGGCATTTCCTGCCACGGGCGCTAGGCCTACCCACACAAGTGAGGTATCATTTTTATCGGGAGACGTGGGGGAACGCTGGGTGGAAGGAAATTCGTGGCTCCTCTAAGATTCCAGAACTTTCTGCCACAGAAATGTGAGGAACATGTGTTTTTTTAGCCAAATTTTGAGGTTTGCAAAGGATTCTGGGTAACAGAACCTGGTCCGAGCCACACAAGTCACCCCATCTTGGATTCCCCTAGGTCTCTAGTTTTCAGAAATGCACAGGTTTGGTAGGTTTCCCTAGGTGGCGGCTGAGCTACAGGCCAAAATCTACAGGTAGGCACTTTGCAAAAAACACCTCTGTTTTCCTTCAAAAATTTGGCTGTGTCCACGTTGCGCTTTGGGGCGTTTCCTGTCGCGGGCGCTAGGCCTATCCACACAAGTGAGGTATCATTTTTATCGGGAGACGTGGGGGAACGCTGGGTGAAAGGAAATTTGTGGCTCCTCTCAGATTCCAGAACTTTCTGCCACAGAAATGTGAGGAACATGTGTTTTTTTAGCCAAATTTTGAGGTTTGCAAAGGATTCTGGGTAACAGAACCTGGTCCGAGCCACACAAGTCACCCCATCTTGGATTCCCCTAGGTCTCTAGTTTTCAGAAATGCACAGGTTTGGTAGGTTTCCCTAGGTGGCGGCTGAGCTACAGGCCAAAATCTACAGGTAGGCACTTTGCAAAAAACACCTCTGTTTTCCTTCAAAAATTTGGCTGTGTCCACGTTGCGCTTTGGGGCATTTCATGTCGCGGGCGCTATGTCTACCCACACAAGTGAGGTATCATTTTTATCGGGAGACGTGGGGGAACGCTGGGTGGAAGGAAATTTGTGGCTCCTCTCAGATTCCAGAACTTTCTGCCACAGAAATGTGAGGAACATGTGTTTTTTTAGCCAAATTTTGAGGTTTGCAATGGATTCTGGGTAACAGAACCTGGTCTGAGCCACACAAGTCACCCCATCTTGGATTCCCCTGGGTCTCTAATTTTTAGAAATGCACAGGTTTGGTAGGTTAACCTAGGTGGCGGCTGAGCTACAGGCCAAAATCTACAGGTAGGCACTTTGCAAAAAACACCTCTGTTTTCCTTCAAAAATTTGGCTGTGTCCACGTTGCGCTTTGGGGCGTTTCCTGTCGTGGGCGCTAGGCCTACCCACACAAGTGAGGTATCATTTTTATCGGGAGACGTGGGGGAACGCTGGGTGGAAGGAAATTTGTGGCTCCTCTCAGATTCCAGAACTTTCTGCCACAGAAATGTGAGGAACATGTGTTTTTTTAGCCAAATTTTGAGGTTTGCAATGGATTCTGGGTAACAGAACCTGGTCCGAGCCACACAAGTCACCCCATCTTGGATGCCCCTAGGTCTCTAGTTTTCAGAAATGCACAGGTTTGGTAGGTTTCCCTAAGTGGCGGCTGAGCTACAGGCCAAAATCTACAGGTAGGCACTTTGCAAAAAACACCTCTGTTTTCCTTCAAAAATTTGGCTGTGTCCACGTTGCGCTTTGGGGCGTTTCCTGTCGCGGGCGCTAGGCCTACCCACACAAGTGAGGTATCATTTTTATCGGGAGACGTGGGGGAACGCTGGGTGGAAGGAAATTTGTGGCTCCTCTCAGATTCCAGAACTTTCTGACACAGAAATGTGAGGAACATGTGTTTTTTTAGCCAAATTTTGAGGTTTGCAATGGATTCTGGGTAACAGAACCTGGTCCGAGCCACACAAGTCACCCCATCTTGGATTCCCCTAGGTCTCTAGTTTTCAGAAATGCACAAGTTTGGTAGGTTTCCCTAGGTGGCGGCTGAGCTACAGTCCAAAATCTACAGGTAGGCACTTTGCAAAAAACACCTCTGTTTTCCTTCAAAAATGTGGCTGTGTCCACGTTGCGCTTTGGGGCGTTTCCTGTCGCAGGCGCTAGGCCTACCCACACAAGTGAGGTATCATTTTTATCGGGAGACGTGGGGGAACGCTGGGTGGAAGGAAATTTGTGGCTCCTCTCAGATTCCAGAACTTTCTGCCACAGAAATGTGAGGAACATGTGTTTTTTTAGCCAAATTTTGAGATTTGCAATGGATTCTGGGTAACAGAACCTGGTCCGAGCCACACAAGTCACCCCATCTTGGATTCCCCTAGGTCTCTAGTTTTCAAAAATGCACAGGTTTGGTAGGTTTCCCTAGGTGGCGGCTGAGCTACAGGCCAAAATCTACAGGTAGGCACTTTGCAAAAAACACCTCTGTTTTCCTTCAAAAATTTGGCTGAGTCCACGTTGCGCTTTGGGGCATTTCCTGTCACGGGCGCTAGGCCTACCCACACAAGTGAGGTATCATTTTTATCGGGAGACGTGGGGGAACGCTGGGTGGAAGGAAATTCGTGGCTCCTCTAAGATTCCAGAACTTTCTGCCACAGAAATGTGAGGAACATGTGATTTTTTAGCCAAATTTTGAGGTTTGCAAAGGATTCTGGGTAACAGAACCTGGTCCGAGCCACACAAGTCACCCCATCTTGGATTCCCCTAGGTCTCTAGTTTTCAGAAATGCACAGGTTTGGTAGGTTTCCCTAGGTGGCGGCTGAGCTACAGGCCAAAATCTACAGGTAGGCACTTTGCAAAAAACACCTCTGTTTTCCTTCAAAAATTTGGCTGTGTCCACGTTGCGCTTTGGGGCATTTCATGTCGCGGGCGCTATGTCTACCCACACAAGTGAGGTATCATTTTTATCGGGAGACGTGGGGGAACGCTGGGTGGAAGGAAATTTGTGGCTCCTCTCAGATTCCAGAACTTTCTGCCACAGAAATGTGAGGAACATGTGTTTTTTTAGCCAAATTTTGAGGTTTGCAATGGATTCTGGGTAACAGAACCTGGTCTGAGCCACACAAGTCACCCCATCTTGGATTCCCCTGGGTCTCTAATTTTTAGAAATGCACAGGTTTGGTAGGTTAACCTAGGTGGCGGCTGAGCTACAGGCCAAAATCTACAGGTAGGCACTTTGCAAAAAACACCTCTGTTTTCCTTAAAAAATTTGGCTGTGTCCACGTTGCGCTTTGGGGCGTTTCCTGTCGTGGGCGCTAGGCCTACCCACACAAGTGAGGTATCATTTTTATCGGGAGACGTGGGGGAACGCTGGGTGGAAGGAAATTTGTGGCTCCTCTCAGATTCCAGAACTTTCTGCCACAGAAATGTGAGGAACATGTGTTTTTTTAGCCAAATTTTGAGGTTTGCAATGGATTCTGGGTAACAGAACCTGGTCCGAGCCACACAAGTCACCCCATCTTGGATGCCCCTAGGTCTCTAGTTTTCAGAAATGCACAGGTTTGGTAGGTTTCCCTAAGTGGCGGCTGAGCTACAGGCCAAAATCTACAGGTAGGCACTTTGCAAAAAACACCTCTGTTTTCCTTCAAAAATTTGGCTGTGTCCACGTTGCGCTTTGGGGCGTTTCCTGTCGCGGGCGCTAGGCCTACCCACACAAGTGAGGTATCATTTTTATCGGGAGACGTGGGGGAACGCTGGGTGGAAGGAAATTTGTGGCTCCTCTCAGATTCCAGAACTTTCTGACACAGAAATGTGAGGAACATGTGTTTTTTTAGCCAAATTTTGAGGTTTGCAATGGATTCTGGGTAACAGAACCTGGTCCGAGCCACACAAGTCACCCCATCTTGGATTCCCCTAGGTCTCTAGTTTTCAGAAATGCACAAGTTTGGTAGGTTTCCCTAGGTGGCGGCTGAGCTACAGTCCAAAATCTACAGGTAGGCACTTTGCAAAAAACACCTCTGTTTTCCTTCAAAAATGTGGCTGTGTCCACGTTGCGCTTTGGGGCGTTTCCTGTCGCAGGCGCTAGGCCTACCCACACAAGTGAGGTATCATTTTTATCGGGAGACGTGGGGGAACGCTGGGTGGAAGGAAATTTGTGGCTCCTCTCAGATTCCAGAACTTTCTGCCACAGAAATGTGAGGAACATGTGTTTTTTTAGCCAAATTTTGAGATTTGCAATGGATTCTGGGTAACAGAACCTGGTCCGAGCCACACAAGTCACCCCATCTTGGATTCCCCTAGGTCTCTAGTTTTCAAAAATGCACAGGTTTGGTAGGTTTCCCTAGGTGGCGGCTGAGCTACAGGCCAAAATCTACAGGTAGGCACTTTGCAAAAAACACCTCTGTTTTCCTTCAAAAATTTGGCTGAGTCCACGTTGCGCTTTGGGGCATTTCCTGTCACGGGCGCTAGGCCTACCCACACAAGTGAGGTATCATTTTTATCGGGAGACGTGGGGGAACGCTGGGTGGAAGGAAATTCGTGGCTCCTCTAAGATTCCAGAACTTTCTGCCACAGAAATGTGAGGAACATGTGTTTTTTTAGCCAAATTTTGAGGTTTGCAAAGGATTCTGGGTAACAGAACCTGGTCCGAGCCACACAAGTCACCCCATCTTGGATTCCCCTAGGTCTCTAGTTTTCAGGAATGCACAGGTTTGGTAGGTTTCCCGAGGAGGCGGCTGAGCTACAGGCCAAAATCTACAGGTAGGCACTTAGCAAAAAACACCTCTGTTTTCCTTCAAAAATTTGGCTGTGTCCACGTTGCGCTTTGGGGCGTTTCCTGTCGCGGGCGCTAGGCCTACCCACACAAGTGAGGTATCATTTTTATCGGGAGACGTGGGGAAAGCTGGATGAAAGGAAATTTGTGGCTCCTCTCAGATTCCAGAACTTTCTGCCACAGAAATGTGAGGAACATGTGTTTTTTTAGCCAAATTTTGAGGTTTGCAAAGGATTCTGGGTAACAGAACCTGGTCCGAGCCACACAAGTCACCCCATCTTGGATTCCCCTAGGTCTCTAGTTTTCAGAAATGCACAGGTTTGGTAGGTTTCCCTAGGTGGCGGCTGAGCTACAGGCCAAAATCTGCAGGTAGGCACTTTGAAAAAAACACCTCTGTTTTCCTTCAAAAATGTGGCTGTGTCCACGTTGCGCTTTGGGGCGTTTTTGCTGTCGCAGGCGCTAGGCCTACCCACACAAGTGAGGTATCATTTTTATCGGGAGACGTGGGGGAACGCTGGGTGGAAGGAAATTTGTGGCTCCTCTCAGATTCCGGAACTTTCTGCCACAGAAATGTGAGGAACATGTGTTTTTTTAGCCAAATTTTGAGATTTGCAATGGATTCTGGGTAACAGAACCTGGTCCGAGCCACACAAGTCACCCCATCTTGGATTCCCCTAGGTCTCTAGATTTCAAAAATGCAAAGGTTTGGTAGGTTTCCCTAGGTGGCAGCTGAGCTACAGGCCAAAATCTACAGGTAGGCACTTTGCAAAAAACACCTCTGTTTTCCTTCAAAAATTTGGCTGAGTCCACGTTGCGCTTTGGGGCATTTCCTGTCACGGGCGCTAGGCCTACCCACACAAGTGAGGTATCATTTTTATCGGGAGACGTGGGGGAATGCTGGGTGGAAGGAAATTCGTGGCTCCTCTAAGATTCCAGAACTTTCTGCCACAGAAATGTGAGGAACATGTGTTTTTTTAGCCAAATTTTGAGGTTTGCAAAGGATTCTGGGTAACAGAACCTGGTCCGAGCCACACAAGTCACCCCATCTTGGATTCCCCTAGGTCTCTAGTTTTCAGGAATGCACAGGTTTGGTAGGTTTCCCTAGGTGGCGGCTGAGCTACAGGCCAAAATCTACAGGTAGGCACTTTGCAAAAAACACCTCTGTTTTCCTTCAAAAATTTGGCTGAGTCCACGTTGCGCTTTGGGGCATTTCCTGTCACGGGCGCTAGGCCTACCCACACAAGTGAGGTATCATTTTTATCGGGAGACGTGGGGGAATGCTGGGTGGAAGGAAATTCGTGGCTCCTCTAAGATTCCAGAACTTTCTGCCACAGAAATATGAGGAACATGTGTTTTTTTAGCCAAATTTTGAGGTTTGCAAAGGATTCTGGGTAACAGAACCTGGTCCGAGCCACACAAGTTACCCCATCTTGGATTCCCCTAGGTCTCTAGTTTTCAGGAATGCACAGGTTTGGTAGGTTTCCCTAGGTGGCGGCTGAGCTACAGGCCAAAATCTACAGGTAGGCACTTTGCAAAAAACACGTCTGTTTTCCTTCACAAATTTGGCTGTGTCCACGTTGCGCTTTGGGGCGTTTCCTGTCGTGGGCGCTAGGCCTACCCACACAAGTGAGGTATCATTTTTATCGGGAGATGTGGGGGAACGCTGGGTGGAAGGAAATTTGTGGCTCCTCTCAGATTCCAGAACTTTCTGCCACAGAAATGTGAGGAACATGTGTTTTTTTAGCCAAATTTTGAGGTTTGCAATGGATTCTGGGTAACAGAACCTGGTCCGAGCCACACAAGTCACCCCATCTTGGATTCCCCTAGGTCTCTAGTTTTCAGAAATGCACAGGTTTGGTAGGCTTCCCTAAGTGGCGGCTGAGCTACAGGCCAAAATCTACAGGTAGGCACTTTGCAAAAAACACCTCTGTTTTCCTTCAAAAATTTGGCTGTGTCCACGTTGCGCTTTGGGGCGTTTCCTGTCGCAGGCGCTAGGCCTACCCACACAAGTGAGGTATAATTTTTATTGGGAGACGTGGGGGAACGCTGGGTGGAAGGAAATTTGTGGCTCCTCTCAGATTCCAGAACTTTCTGCCACAGAAATGTGAGGAACATGTGTTTTTTTTGCCAAATTTTGAGTTTTGCAATGGATTCTGGGTAACAGAACCTGTTCCGAGCCACACAAGTCACCCCATCTTGGATTCTCCTAGGTCTCTAGTTTTCAGAAATGCACAGGTTTGGTAGGTTTCCCTAGGTGGCGGCTGAGCTACAGGCCAAAATCTACAGGTAGGCACTTTGCAAAAAACACCTCTGTTTTCCTTCAAAAATTTGGCTGTGTCCACGTTGCGCTTTGGGGCGTTTCCTGTCGCGGGCGCTAGGCCTACCCACACAAGTGAGGTATCATTTTTATCGGGAGACGTGGGGGAACGCTGGGTGGAAGGAAATTTGTGGCTCCTCTCAGATTCCAGAACTTTCTGCCACAGAAATATGAGGAACATGTGTTTTTTTAGCCAAATTTTGAGGTTTGCAATGGATTCTGGGTAACAGAACCTGGTCTGAGCCACACAAGTCACCCCATCTTGGATTCCCCTGGGTCTCTAGTTTTCAGAAATGCACAGGTTTGGTAGGTTTCCCTAGGTGGCGGCTGAGCTACAGGCCAAAATCTACAGGTAGGCACTTTGCAAAAAACACGTCTGTTTTCCTCCACAAATTTGGCTGTGTCCACGTTGCGCTTTGGGGCGTTTCCTGTCGCGGGCGCTAGGCCTACCCACACAAGTGAGGTATCATTTTTATCGGGAGACGTGGGGGAACGCTGGGTGGAAGGAAATTTGTGGCTCCTCTCAGATTCCAGAACGTTCTGCCACAGAAATGTGAGGAACATGTGTTTTTTTAGCCAAATTATGAGGTTTGCAATGGATTCTGGGTAACAGAACCTGGTCCGAGCCACACAAGTCACCCCATCTTGGATTCCCCTAGGTCTCTAGTTTTCAAAAATGCACAGGTTTGGTAGGTTTCCCTAGGTGGCGGCTGAGCTACAGGCCAAAATCTACAGGTAGGCACTTTGCAAAAAACACCTCTGTTTTCCTTAAAAAATGTGGCTGTGTCCACGTTGCGCTTTGGGGCGTTTCCTGTCGCAGGCGCTAGGCCTACCCACACAAGTGAGGTATCATTTTTATCGGGAGACGTGGAGGAATGCTGGGTGGAAGGAAATTTGTGGCTCCTCTCAGATTCCAGAACTATCTGCCACAGAAATGTGAGGAACATGTGTTTTTTTAGCCAAATTTTGAGGTTTGCAATGGATTCTGGGTAACAGAACCTGGTCCGAGCCACACAAGTCACCCCATCTTGGATTCCCCTAGGTCTCTAGTTTTCAGAAATGCACAAGTTTAGTAGGTTTCCCTAGGTGGCGGCTGAGCTACAGTCCAAAATCTACAGGTAGGCACTTTGCAAAAAACACCTCTGTTTTCCTTCAAAAATGTGGCTGTGTCCACGTTGCGCTTTGGGGCGTTTCCTGTCACAGGCGCTAGGCCTACCCACACAAGTGAGGTATCATTTTTATCGGGAGACGTGGGGGAACGCTGGGTGGAAGGAAATTTGTGGCTCCTCTCAGATTCCAGAACTTTCTGCCACAGAAATGTGAGGAACATGTGTTTTTTTAGCCAAATTTTGAGATTTGCAATGGATTCTGGGTAACAGAACCTGGTCCGAGCCACACAAGTCACCCCATCTTGGATTCCCCTAGGTCTCTAGTTTTAAAAAATGCACAGGTTTGGTAGGTTTCCCTAGGTGGCGGCTGAGCTACAGGCCAAAATCTACAGGTAGGCACTTTGCAAAAAACACCTCTGTTTTCCTTCAAAAATTTGGCTGAGTCCACGTTGCACTTTGGGGCATTTCCTGTCACGGGCGCTAGGCCTACCCACACAAGTGAGGTATCATTTTTATCGGGAGACGTGGGGGAACGCTGGGTGGAACGAAATTTGTGGCTCCTCTAAGATTCCAGAACTTTCTGCCACAGAAATGTGAGGAACATGTGTTTTTTTAGCCAAATTTTGAGGTTTGCAAAGGATTCTGGGTAACAGAACCTGGTCCGAGCCACACAAGTCACCCCATCTTGGATTCCCCTAGGTCTCTAGTTTTCAGGAATTCACAGGTTTGGTAGGTTTCCCGAGGAGGCGGCTGAGCTACAGGCCAAAATCTACAGGTAGGCACTTAGCAAAAAACACCTCTGTTTTCCTTCAAAAATTTGGCTGTGTCCACGTTGCGCTTTGGGGCGTTTCCTGTCACGGGCGCTAGGCCTACCCACACAAGTGAGGTATCATTTTTATCAGGAGACGTGGGGGAACGCTGGGTGAAAGGAAATTTGTGGCTCCTCTCAGATTCCAGAACTTTCTGCCACAGAAATGTGAGGAACATGTGTTTTTTTAGCCAAATTTTGAGGTTTGCAAAGGATTCTGGGTAACAGAACCTGGTCCGAGCCACACAAGTCACCTCATCTTGGATTCCCCTAGGTCTCTAGTTTTCAGAAATGCACAGGTTTGGTAGGTTTCCCTAGGTGGCGGCTGAGCTACAGGCCAAAATCTGCAGGTAGGCACTTTGCAAAAAACACCTCTGTTTTCCTTCAAAAATTTGGCTGTGTCCACGTTGCGCTTTGGGGCGTTTCCTGTCGCGGGCGCTAGGCCTACCCACACAAGTGAGGTATCATTTTTATCGGGAGACGTGGGGGAACGCTGGGTGGAAGGAAATTTGTGGCTCCTCTCAGATTCCAGAACTTTCTGACACAGAAATGTGAGGAACATGTGTTTTTTTAGCCAAATTTTGAGGTTTGCAATGGATTCTGGGTAACAGAACCTGGTCCGAGCCACACAAGTCACCCCATCTTGGATTCCCCTAGGTCTCTAGTTTTCAGAAATGCACAGGTTTGGTAGGTTTCCCTAGGTGGCGGCTGAGCTACAGGCCAAAATCTACAGGTAGGCACTTTGCAAAAAACACCTCTGTTTTCCTTCAAAAATTTGGCTGTGTCCACGTTGCGCTTTGGGGCATTTCATGTCGCGGGCGCTATGTCTACCCACACAAGTGAGGTATCATTTTTATCGGGAGACGTGGGGGAACGCTGGGTGGAAGGAAATTTGTGGCTCCTCTCAGATTCCAGAACTTTCTGCCACAGAAATGTGAGGAACATGTGTTTTTTTAGCCAAATTTTGAGGTTTGCAATGGATTCTGGGTAACAGAACCTGGTCTGAGCCACACAAGTCACCCCATCTTGGATTCCCCTGGGTCTCTAATTTTTAGAAATGCACAGGTTTGGTAGGTTAACCTAGGTGGCGGCTGAGCTACAGGCCAAAATCTACAGGTAGGCACTTTGCAAAAAACACCTCTGTTTTCCTTCAAAAATTTGGCTGTGTCCACGTTGCGCTTTGGGGCGTTTCCTGTCGTGGGCGCTAGGCCTACCCACACAAGTGAGGTATCATTTTTATCGGGAGACGTGGGGGAACGCTGGGTGGAAGGAAATTTGTGGCTCCTCTCAGATTCCAGAACTTTCTGCCACAGAAATGTGAGGAACATGTGTTTTTTTAGCCAAATTTTGAGGTTTGCAATGGATTCTGGGTAACAGAACCTGGTCCGAGCCACACAAGTCACCCCATCTTGGATGCCCCTAGGTCTCTAGTTTTCAGAAATGCACAGGTTTGGTAGGTTTCCCTAAGTGGCGGCTGAGCTACAGGCCAAAATCTACAGGTAGGCACTTTGCAAAAAACACCTCTGTTTTCCTTCAAAAATTTGGCTGTGTCCACGTTGCGCTTTGGGGCATTTCCTGTCGCGGGCGCTAGGCCTACCCACACAAGTGAGGTATCATTTTTATCGGGAGACGTGGGGGAACGCTGGGTGGAAGGAAATTTGTGGCTCCTCTCAGATTCCAGAACTTTCTGACACAGAAATGTGAGGAACATGTGTTTTTTTAGCCAAATTTTGAGGTTTGCAATGGATTCTGGGTAACAGAACCTGGTCCGAGCCACACAAGTCACCCCATCTTGGATTCCCCTAGGTCTCTAGTTTTCAGAAATGCACAAGTTTGGTAGGTTTCCCTAGGTGGCGGCTGAGCTACAGTCCAAAATCTACAGGTAGGCACTTTGCAAAAAACACCTCTGTTTTCCTTCAAAAATGTGGCTGTGTCCACGTTGCGCTTTGGGGCGTTTCCTGTCGCAGGCGCTAGGCCTACCCACACAAGTGAGGTATCATTTTTATCGGGAGACGTGGGGGAACGCTGGGTGGAAGGAAATTTGTGGCTCCTCTCAGATTCCAGAACTTTCTGCCACAGAAATGTGAGGAACATGTGTTTTTTTAGCCAAATTTTGAGATTTGCAATGGATTCTGGGTAACAGAACCTGGTCCGAGCCACACAAGTCACCCCATCTTGGATTCCCCTAGGTCTCTAGTTTTCAAAAATGCACAGGTTTGGTAGGTTTCCCTAGGTGGCGGCTGAGCTACAGGCCAAAATCTACAGGTAGGCACTTTGCAAAAAACACCTCTGTTTTCCTTCAAAAATTTGGCTGAGTCCACGTTGCGCTTTGGGGCATTTCCTGTCACGGGCGCTAGGCCTACCCACACAAGTGAGGTATCATTTTTATCGGGAGACGTGGGGGAACGCTGGGTGGAAGGAAATTCGTGGCTCCTCTAAGATTCCAGAACTTTCTGCCACAGAAATGTGAGGAACATGTGTTTTTTTAGCCAAATTTTGAGGTTTGCAAAGGATTCTGGGTAACAGAACCTGGTCCGAGCCACACAAGTCACCCCATCTTGGATTCCCCTAGGTCTCTAGTTTTCAGGAATGCACAGGTTTGGTAGGTTTCCCGAGGAGGCGGCTGAGCTACAGGCCAAAATCTACAGGTAGGCACTTAGCAAAAAACACCTCTGTTTTCCTTCAAAAATTTGGCTGTGTCCACGTTGCGCTTTGGGGCGTTTCCTGTCGCGGGCGCTAGGCCTACCCACACAAGTGAGGTATCATTTTTATCGGGAGACGTGGGGAAAGCTGGATGAAAGGAAATTTGTGGCTCCTCTCAGATTCCAGAACTTTCTGCCACAGAAATGTGAGGAACATGTGTTTTTTTAGCCAAATTTTGAGGTTTGCAAAGGATTCTGGGTAACAGAACCTGGTCCGAGCCACACAAGTCACCCCATCTTGGATTCCCCTAGGTCTCTAGTTTTCAGAAATGCACAGGTTTGGTAGGTTTCCCTAGGTGGCGGCTGAGCTACAGGCCAAAATCTGCAGGTAGGCACTTTGAAAAAAACACCTCTGTTTTCCTTCAAAAATGTGGCTGTGTCCACGTTGCGCTTTGGGGCGTTTTTGCTGTCGCAGGCGCTAGGCCTACCCACACAAGTGAGGTATCATTTTTATCGGGAGACGTGCGGGAACGCTGGGTGGAAGGAAATTTGTGGCTCCTCTCAGATTCCGGAACTTTCTGCCACAGAAATGTGAGGAACATGTGTTTTTTTAGCCAAATTTTGAGATTTGCAATGGATTCTGGGTAACAGAACCTGGTCCGAGCCACACAAGTCACCCCATCTTGGATTCCCCTAGGTCTCTAGATTTCAAAAATGCAAAGGTTTGGTAGGTTTCCCTAGGTGGCAGCTGAGCTACAGGCCAAAATCTACAGGTAGGCACTTTGCAAAAAACACCTCTGTTTTCCTTCAAAAATTTGGCTGAGTCCACGTTGCGCTTTGGGGCATTTCCTGTCACGGGCGCTAGGCCTACCCACACAAGTGAGGTATCATTTTTATCGGGAGACGTGGGGGAATGCTGGGTGGAAGGAAATTCGTGGCTCCTCTAAGATTCCAGAACTTTCTGCCACAGAAATGTGAGGAACATGTGTTTTTTTAGCCAAATTTTGAGGTTTGCAAAGGATTCTGGGTAACAGAACCTGGTCCGAGCCACACAAGTTACCCCATCTTGGATTCCCCTAGGTCTCTAGTTTTCAGGAATGCACAGGTTTGGTAGGTTTCCCTAGGTGGCGGCTGAGCTACAGGCCAAAATCTACAGGTAGGCACTTTGCAAAAAACACCTCTGTTTTCCTTCAAAAATTTGGCTGAGTCCACGTTGCGCTTTGGGGCATTTCCTGTCACGGGCGCTAGGCCTACCCACACAAGTGAGGTATCATTTTTATCGGGAGACGTGGGGGAATGCTGGGTGGAAGGAAATTCGTGGCTCCTCTAAGATTCCAGAACTTTCTGCCACAGAAATATGAGGAACATGTGTTTTTTTAGCCAAATTTTGAGGTTTGCAAAGGATTCTGGGTAACAGAACCTGGTCCGAGCCACACAAGTTACCCCATCTTGGATTCCCCTAGGTCTCTAGTTTTCAGGAATGCACAGGTTTGGTAGGTTTCCCTAGGTGGCGGCTGAGCTACAGGCCAAAATCTACAGGTAGGCACTTTGCAAAAAACACGTCTGTTTTCCTTCACAAATTTGGCTGTGTCCACGTTGCGCTTTGGGGCGTTTCCTGTCGTGGGCGCTAGGCCTACCCACACAAGTGAGGTATCATTTTTATCGGGAGATGTGGGGGAACGCTGGGTGGAAGGAAATTTGTGGCTCCTCTCAGATTCCAGAACTTTCTGCCACAGAAATGTGAGGAACATGTGTTTTTTTAGCCAAATTTTGAGGTTTGCAATGGATTCTGGGTAACAGAACCTGGTCCGAGCCACACAAGTCACCCCATCTTGGATTCCCCTAGGTCTCTAGTTTTCAGAAATGCACAGGTTTGGTAGGTTTCCCTAGGTGGCGGCTGAGCTACAGGCCAAAATCTACAGGTGGGCACTTTGCAAAAAACACCTCTGTTTTCCTTCAAAAATTTGGCTGTGTCCACGTTGCGCTTTGGGGCGTTTCCTGTCGCGGGCGCTAGGCCTACCCACACAAGTGAGGTATCATTTTTATCGGGAGACGTGGGGGAACGCTGGGTGGAAGGAAATTTGTGGCTCCTCTCAGATTCCAGAACTTTCTGCCACAGAAATGTGAGGAACATGTGTTTTTTTAGCCAAATTTTGAGGTTTGCAATGGATTCTGGGTAACAGAACCTGGTCTGAGCCACACAAGTCACCCCATCTTGGATTCCCCTGGGTCTCTAGTTTTCAGAAATGCACAGGTTTGGTAGGTTTCCCTAGGTGGCGGCTGAGCTACAGGCCAAAATCTACAGGTAGGCACTTTGCAAAAAACACGTCTGTTTTCCTCCACAAATTTGGCTGTGTCCACGTTGCGCTTTGGGGCGTTTCCTGTCGCGGGCGCTAGGCCTACCCACACAAGTGAGGTATCATTTTTATCGGGAGACGTGGGGGAACGCTGGGTGGAAGGAAATTTGTGGCTCCTCTCAGATTCCAGAACGTTCTGCCACAGAAATGTGAGGAACATGTGTTTTTTTAGCCAAATTATGAGGTTTGCAATGGATTCTGGGTAACAGAACCTGGTCCGAGCCACACAAGTCACCCCATCTTGGATTCCCCTAGGTCTCTAGTTTTCAAAAATGCACAGGTTTGGTAGGTTTCCCTAGGTGGCGGCTGAGCTACAGGCCAAAATCTACAGGTAGGCACTTTGCAAAAAACACCTCTGTTTTCCTTAAAAAATGTGGCTGTGTCCACGTTGCGCTTTGGGGCGTTTCCTGTCGCAGGCGCTAGGCCTACCCACACAAGTGAGGTATCATTTTTATCGGGAGACGTGGAGGAATGCTGGGTGGAAGGAAATTTGTGGCTCCTCTCAGATTCCAGAACTTTCTGCCACAGAAATGTGAGGAACATGTGTTTTTTTAGCCAAATTTTGAGGTTTGCAATGGATTCTGGGTAACAGAACCTGGTCCGAGCCACACAAGTCACCCCATCTTGGATTCCCCTAGGTCTCTAGTTTTCAGAAATGCACAAGTTTAGTAGGTTTCCCTAGGTGGCGGCTGAGCTACAGTCCAAAATCTACAGGTAGGCACTTTGCAAAAAACACCTCTGTTTTCCTTCAAAAATGTGGCTGTGTCCACGTTGCGCTTTGGGGCGTTTCCTGTCACAGGCGCTAGGCCTACCCACACAAGTGAGGTATCATTTTTATCGGGAGACGTGGGGGAACGCTGGGTGGAAGGAAATTTGTGGCTCCTCTCAGATTCCAGAACTTTCTGCCACAGAAATGTGAGGAACATGTGTTTTTTTAGCCAAATTTTGAGATTTGCAATGGATTCTGGGTAACAGAACCTGGTCCGAGCCACACAAGTCACCCCATCTTGGATTCCCCTAGGTCTCTAGTTTTAAAAAATGCACAGGTTTGGTAGGTTTCCCTAGGTGGCGGCTGAGCTACAGGCCAAAATCTACAGGTAGGCACTTTGCAAAAAACACCTCTGTTTTCCTTCAAAAATTTGGCTGAGTCCACGTTGCACTTTGGGGCATTTCCTGTCACGGGCGCTAGGCCTACCCACACAAGTGAGGTATCATTTTTATCGGGAGACGTGGGGGAACGCTGGGTGGAACGAAATTTGTGGCTCCTCTAAGATTCCAGAACTTTCTGCCACAGAAATGTGAGGAACATGTGTTTTTTTAGCCAAATTTTGAGGTTTGCAAAGGATTCTGGGTAACAGAACCTGGTCCGAGCCACACAAGTCACCCCATCTTGGATTCCCCTAGGTCTCTAGTTTTCAGGAATTCACAGGTTTGGTAGGTTTCCCGAGGAGGCGGCTGAGCTACAGGCCAAAATCTACAGGTAGGCACTTAGCAAAAAACACCTCTGTTTTCCTTCAAAAATTTGGCTGTGTCCACGTTGCGCTTTGGGGCGTTTCCTGTCGCGGGCGCTAGGCCTACCCACACAAGTGAGGTATCATTTTTATCAGGAGACGTGGGGGAACGCTGGGTGAAAGGAAATTTGTGGCTCCTCTCAGATTCCAGAACTTTCTGCCACAGAAATGTGAGGAACATGTGTTTTTTTAGCCAAATTTTGAGGTTTGCAAAGGATTCTGGGTAACAGAACCTGGTCCGAGCCACACAAGTCACCTCATCTTGGATTCCCCTAGGTCTCTAGTTTTCAGAAATGCACAGGTTTGGTAGGTTTCCCTAGGTGGCGGCTGAGCTACAGGCCAAAATCTGCAGGTAGGCACTTTGCAAAAAACACCTCTGTTTTCCTTCAAAAATTTGGCTGTGTCCACGTTGCGCTTTGGGGCGTTTCCTGTCGCGGGCGCTAGGCCTACCCACACAAGTGAGGTATCATTTTTATCGGGAGACGTGGGGGAACGCTGGGTGGAAGGAAATTTGTGGCTCCTCTCAGATTCCAGAACTTTCTGACACAGAAATGTGAGGAACATGTGTTTTTTTAGCCAAATTTTGAGGTTTGCAATGGATTCTGGGTAACAGAACCTGGTCCGAGCCACACAAGTCACCCCATCTTGGATTCCCCTAGGTCTCTAGTTTTCAGAAATGCACAAGTTTGGTAGGTTTCCCTAGGTGGCGGCTGAGCTACAGTCCAAAATCTACAGGTAGGCACTTTGCAAAAAACACCTCTGTTTTCCTTCAAAAATGTGGCTGTGTCCACGTTGCGCTTTGGGGTGTTTCCTGTCGCAGGCGCTAGGCCTACCCACACAAGTGAGGTATCATTTTTATCGGGAGACGTGGGGGAACGCTGGGTGGAAGGAAATGTGTGGCTCCTCTCAGATTCCGGAACTTTCTGCCACAGAAATGTGAGGAACATGTGTTTTTTAGCCAAATTTTGAGATTGCAATGGATTCTGGGTAACAGAACCTGGTCCGAGCCACACAAGTCACCCCATCTTGGATTCCCCTAGGTCTCTAGTTTTCAAAAATGCAAAGGTTTGGTAGGTTTCCCTAGGTGGCAGCTGAGCTACAGGCCAAAATCTACAGGTAGGCACTTTGCAAAAAACACCTCTGTTTTCCTTCAAAAATTTGGCTGAGTCCACGTTGCGCTTTGGGGCATTTCCTGTCACGGGCGCTAGGCCTACCCACACAAGTGAGGTATCATTTTTATCGGGAGACGTGGGGGAATGCTGGGTGGAAGGAAATTCGTGGCTCCTCTAAGATTCCAGAACTTTCTGCCACAGAAATGTGAGGAACATGTGTTTTTTTAGCCAAATTTTGAGGTTTGCAAAGGATTCTGGGTAACAGAACCTGGTCCGAGCCACACAAGTTACCCCATCTTGGATTCCCCTAGGTCTCTAGTTTTCAGGAATGCACAGGTTTGGTAGGTTTCCCTAGGTGGCGGCTGAGCTACAGGCCAAAATCTACAGGTAGGCACTTTGCAAAAAACACCTCTGTTTTCCTTCAAAAATGTGGCTGTGTCCACGTTGCGCTTTGGGGCGTTTCCTGTTGCGGGCGCTAGGCCTACCCACACAAGTGAGGTATCATTTTTATCGGGAGACGTGGGGGAACGCTGGGTGGAAGGAAATTTGTGGCTCCTCTCAGATTCCAGAACTTTCTGCCACAGAAATGTGAGGAACATGTGTTTTTTTAGCCAAATTTTGAGGTTTGCAATGGATTCTGGGTAACAGAACCTGGTCTGAGCCACACAAGTCACCTCATCTTGGATTCCCCTGGGTCTCTAGTTTTCAGAAATGCACAGGTTTGGTAGGTTTCCCTAGGTGGCGGCTGAGCTACAGGCCAAAATCTACAGGTAGGCACTTTGCAAAAAACACGTCTGTTTTCCTCCACAAATTTGGCTGTGTCCACGTTGCGCTTTGGGGCGTTTCCTGTCGCGGGCGCTAGGCCTACCCACACAAGTGAGGTATCATTTTTATCGGGAGACGTGGGGGAACGCTGGGTGGAAGGAAATTTGTGGCTCCTCTCAGATTCCAGAACGTTCTGCCACAGAAATGTGAGGAACATGTGTTTTTTTAGCCAAATTTTGAGGTTTGCAATGGATTCTGGGTAACAGAACCTGGTCCGAGCCACACAAGTCACCCCATCTTGGATTCCCCTAGGTCTCTAGTTTTCAAAAATGCACAGGTTTGGTAGGTTTCCCTAGGTGGCGGCTGAGCTACAGGCCAAAATCTGCAGGTAGGCACTTTGCAAAAAACACCTCTGTTTTCCTTCAAAAATTTGGCTGAGCCCACGTTGCGCTTTGGGGCATTTCCTGTCACGGGCGCTAGGCCTACCCACACAAGTGAGGTATCATTTTTATCGGGAGACGTGGGGGAACGCTGGGTGGAAGGAAATTCATGGCTCCTCTAAGATTCCAGAACTTTCTGCCACAGAAATGTGAGGAACATGTGTTTTTTTAGCCAAATTTTGAGGTTTGCAAAGGATTCTGGGTAACAGAACCTGGTCCGAGCCACACAAGTCACCCCATCTTGGATTCCCCTAGGTCTCTAGTTTTCAGGAATGCACAGGTTTGGTAGGTTTCCCTAGGTGGCGGCTGAGCTACAGGCCAAAATCTACAGGTAGGCACTTTGCAAAAAACACCTCTGTTTTCCTTCAAAAATGTGGCTGTGTCCACGTTGCGCTTTGGGGCGTATCCTGTCGCGGGCGCTAGCCCTACCCACACAAGTGAGGTATCATTTTTATCAGGAGACGTGGGGGAACGCTGGGTGGAAGGAAATTTGTGGCTCCTCTCAGATTCCAGAACTTTCTGCCACAGAAATGTGAGGAACATGTGTTTTTTTAGCCAAATTTTGAGGTTTGCAAAGGATTCTGGGTAACAGAACCTGGTCCGAGCCACACAAGTCACCCCATCTAGGATTCCCCTGGGTCTCTAGTTTTCAGAAATGCACAGGTTTGGTAGGTTTCCCTAGGTGGCGGCTGAGCTACAGGCCAAAATCTACAGGTAGGCACTTTGCAAAAAACACCTCTTTTGTCCTTCAAAAATTTGGCTGTGTCCACGTTGCGCTTTGGGGCGTTTCATGTCGCGGGCGCTAGGTCTACCCACACAAGTGAGGTATCATTTTTATCGGGAGACGTGGGGGAACGCTGGGTGGAAGGAAATTTGTGGCTCCTCTCAGATTCCAGAACTTTCTGCCACAGAAATGTGAGGAACATGTGTTTTTTTAGCCAAATTTTGAGGTTTGCAATGGATTCTGGGTAACAGAACCTGGTCTGAGCCACAAAAGTCACCCCATCTTGGATTCCCCTGGGTCTCTAATTTTCAGAAATGCACAGGTTTGGTAGGTTAACCTAGGTGGCAGCTGAGCTACAGGCCAAAATCTACAGGTAGGCACTTTGCAAAAAACACCTCTGTTTTCCTTCACAAATTTGGCTGTGTCCACGTTGCGCTTTGGGGCGTTTCCTGTCGTGGGCGCTAGGCCTACCCACACAAGTGAGGTATCATTTTTATCGGGAGACGTGGGGGAACGCTGGGTGAAAGGAAATTTGTGGCTCCTCTCAGATTCCAGAACTTTCTGCCACAGAAATGTGAGGAACATGTGTTTTTTTAGCCAAATTTTGAGGTTTGCAAAGGATTCTGGGTAACAGAACCTGGTCCGAGCCACACAAGTCACCCCGTCTTGGATTCCCCTAGGTCTCTAGTTTTCAGGAATGCACAGGTTTGGTAGGTTTCCCGAGGAGGCGGCTGAGCTACAGGCCAAAATCTACAGGTAGGCACTTAGCAAAAAACACCTCTGTTTTCCTTCAAAAATTTGGCTGTGTCCACGTTGCGCTTTGGGGCGTTTCCTGTCGCGGGCGCTAGGCCTACCCACACAAGTGAGGTATCATTTTTATCGGGAGACGTGGGGGAACGCTGGATGAAAGGAAATTTGTGGCTCCTCTCAGATTCCAGAACTTTCTGCCACAGAAATGTGAGGAACATGTGTTTTTTTAGCCAAATTTTGAGGTTTGCAAAGGATTCTGGGTAACAGAACCTGGTCCGAGCCACACAAGTCACCCCATCTTGGATTCCCCTAGGTCTCTAGTTTTCAAAAATGCAAAGGTTTGGTAGGTTTCCCTAGGTGGCGGCTGAGCTACAGGCCAAAATCTACAGGTAGGCACTTTGCAAAAAACACCTCTGTTTTCCTTCAAAAATTTGGCTGAGTCCACTTTGCGCTTTGGGGCATTTCCTGTCACGGGCGCTAGGCCTACCCACACAAGTGAGGTATCATTTTTATCGGGAGACGTGGGGGAATGCTGGGTGGAAGGAAATTCGTGGCTCCTCTAAGATTCCAGAACTTTCTGCCACAGAAATGTGAGGAACATGTGTTTTTTTAGCCAAATTTTGAGGTTTGCAAAGGATTCTGGGTAACAGAACCTGGTCCGAGCCACACAAGTTACCCCATCTTGGATTCCCCTAGGTCTCTAGTTTTCAGGAATGCACAGGTTTGGTAGGTTTCCCTAGGTGGCGGCTGAGCTACAGGCCAAAATCTACAGGTAGACACTTTGCAAAAAACACCTCTTTTGTACTTCAACAATTTGTCCACGTTGCGCTTTCATGTCGCGGGCGCTACGTCTACCCACACAAGTGAGGTATCATTTTTATCGGGAGACGTGGGGGAACGCTGGGTGGAAGGAAATTTGTGGCTCCTCTCAGATTCCAGAACTTTCTGCCACAGAAATGTGAGGAACATGTGTTTTTTTAGCCAAATTTTGAGGTTTGCAATGGATTCTGGGTAACAGAACCTGGTCTGAGCCACACAAGTCACCCCATCTTGGATTCCCCTGGGTCTCTAGTTTTCAGAAATGCACAGGTTTGGTAGGTTTCCCTAGGTGGCGGCTGAGCTACAGGCCAAAATCTACAGGTAGGCACTTTGCAAAAAACACGTCTGTTTTCCTCCACAAATTTGGCTGTGTCCACGTTGCGCTTTGGGGCGTTTCCTGTCGCGGGCGCTAGGCCTACCCACACAAGTGAGGTATCATTTTTATCGGGAGACGTGGGTTAACGCTGGGTGGAAGGAAATTTGTGGCTCCTCTCAGATTCCAGAACGTTCTGCCACAGAAATGTGAGGAACATGTGTTTTTTTAGCCAAATTATGAGGTTTGCAATGGATTCTGGGTAACAGAACCTGGTCCGAGCCACACAAGTCACCCCATCTTGGATTCCCCTAGGTCTCTAGTTTTCAAAAATGCACAGGTTTGGTAGGTTTCCCTAGGTGGCGGCTGAGCTACAGGCCAAAATCTACAGGTAGGCACTTTGCAAAAAACACCTCTGTTTTCCTTAAAAAATTTGGCTGAGCCCACGTTGCGCTTTGGGGCATTTCCTGTCACGGGCGCTAGGCCTACCCACACAAGTGAGGTATCATTTTTATCGGGAGACGTGGGGGAACACTGGGTGGAAGGAAATTCGTGGCTCCTCTAAGATTCCAGAACTTTCTGCCACAGAAATGTGAGGAACATGTGTTTTTTTAGCCAAATTTTGAGGTTTGCAATGGATTCTGGGTAACAGAACCTGGTCCGAGCCACACAAGTCACCCCATCTTGGATTCCCCTAGGTCTCTAGTTTTCAGAAATGCACAAGTTTAGTAGGTTTCCCTAGGTGGCGGCTGAGCTACAGTCCAAAATCTACAGGTAGGCACTTTGCAAAAAACACCTCTGTTTTCCTTCAAAAATGTGGCTGTGTCCACGTTGCGCTTTGGGGCGTTTCCTGTCACAGGCGCTAGGCCTACCCACACAAGTGAGGTATCATTTTTATCGGGAGACGTGGGGGAACGCTGGGTGGAAGGAAATTTGTGGCTCCTCTCAGATTCCAGAACTTTCTGCCACAGAAATGTGAGGAACATGTGTTTTTTTAGCCAAATTTTGAGATTTGCAATGGATTCTGGGTAACAGAACCTGGTCCGAGCCACACAAGTCACCCCATCTTGGATTCCCCTAGGTCTCTAGTTTTAAAAAATGCACAGGTTTGGTAGGTTTCCCTAGGTGGCGGTTGAGCTACAGGCCAAAATCTACAGGTAGGCACTTTGCAAAAAACACCTCTGTTTTCCTTCAAAAATTTGGCTGAGTCCACGTTGCGCTTTGGGGCATTTCCTGTCATGGGCGCTAGGCCTACCCACACAAGTGAGGTATCATTTTTATCGGGAGACGTGGGGGAACGCTGGGTGGAACGAAATTTGTGGCTCCTCTAAGATTCCAGAACTTTCTGCCACAGAAATGTGAGGAACATGTGTTTTTTTAGCCAAATTTTGAGGTTTGCAAAGGATTCTGGGTAACAGAACCTGGTCCGAGCCACACAAGTCACCCCATCTTGGATTCCCCTAGGTCTCTAGTTTTCAGGAATGCACAGGTTTGGTAGGTTTCCCGAGGAGGCGGCTGAGCTACAGGCCAAAATCTACAGGTAGGCACTTAGCAAAAAACACCTCTGTTTTCCTTCAAAAATTTGGCTGTGTCCACGTTGCGCTTTGGGGCGTTTCCTGTCGCGGGCGCTAGGCCTACCCACACAAGTGAGGTATCATTTTTATCAGGAGACGTGGGGGAACGCTGGGTGAAAGGAAATTTGTGGCTCCTCTCAGATTCCAGAACTTTCTGCCACAGAAATGTGAGGAACATGTGTTTTTTTAGCCAAATTTTGAGGTTTGCAAAGGATTCTGGGTAACAGAACCTGGTCCGAGCCACACAAGTCACCCCATCTTGGATTCCCCTAGGTCTCTAGTTTTCAGAAATGCACAGGTTTGGTAGGTTTCCCTAGGTGGCGGCTGAGCTACAGGCCAAAATCTGCAGGTAGGCACTTTGCAAAAAACACCTCTGTTTTCCTTCAAAAATTTGGCTGTGTCCACGTTGCGCTTTGGGGCGTTTCCTGTCGCGGGCGCTAGGCCTACCCACACAAGTGAGGTATCATTTTTATCGGGAGACGTGGGGGAACGCTGGGTGGAAGGAAATTTGTGGCTCCTCTCAGATTCCAGAACTTTCTGACACAGAAATGTGAGGAACATGTGTTTTTTTAGCCAAATTTTGAGGTTTGCAATGGATTCTGGGTAACAGAACCTGGTCCGAGCCACACAAGTCACCCCATCTTGGATTCCCCTAGGTCTCTAGTTTTCAGAAATGCACAAGTTTGGTAGGTTTCCCTAGGTGGCGGCTGAGCTACAGTCCAAAATCTACAGGTAGGCACTTTGCAAAAAACACCTCTGTTTTCCTTCAAAAATGTGGCTGTGTCCACGTTGCGCTTTGGGGTGTTTCCTGTCGCAGGCGCTAGGCCTACCCACACAAGTGAGGTATCATTTTTATCGGGAGACGTGGGGGAACGCTGGGTGGAAGGAAATGTGTGGCTCCTCTCAGATTCCGGAACTTTCTGCCACAGAAATGTGAGGAACATGTGTTTTTTTAGCCAAATTTTGAGATTTGCAATGGATTCTGGGTAACAGAACCTGGTCCGAGCCACACAAGTCACCCCATCTTGGATTCCCCTAGGTCTCTAGTTTTCAAAAATGCAAAGGTTTGGTAGGTTTCCCTAGGTGGCAGCTGAGCTACAGGCCAAAATCTACAGGTAGGCACTTTGCAAAAAACACCTCTGTTTTCCTTCAAAAATTTGGCTGAGTCCACGTTGCGCTTTGGGGCATTTCCTGTCACGGGCGCTAGGCCTACCCACACAAGTGAGGTATCATTTTTATCGGGAGACGTGGGGGAATGCTGGGTGGAAGGAAATTCGTGGCTCCTCTAAGATTCCAGAACTTTCTGCCACAGAAATGTGAGGAACATGTGTTTTTTTAGCCAAATTTTGAGGTTTGCAAAGGATTCTGGGTAACAGAACCTGGTCCGAGCCACACAAGTTACCCCATCTTGGATTCCCCTAGGTCTCTAGTTTTCAGGAATGCACAGGTTTGGTAGGTTTCCCTAGGTGGCGGCTGAGCTACAGGCCAAAATCTACAGGTAGGCACTTTGCAAAAAACACCTCTGTTTTCCTTCAAAAATGTGGCTGTGTCCACGTTGCGCTTTGGGGCGTTTCCTGTTGCGGGCGCTAGGCCTACCCACACAAGTGAGGTATCATTTTTATCGGGAGACGTGGGGGAACGCTGGGTGGAAGGAAATTTGTGGCTCCTCTCAGATTCCAGAACTTTCTGCCACAGAAATGTGAGGAACATGTGTTTTTTTAGCCAAATTTTGAGGTTTGCAATGGATTCTGGGTAACAGAACCTGGTCTGAGCCACACAAGTCACCCCATCTTGGATTCCCCTGGGTCTCTAGTTTTCAGAAATGCACAGGTTTGGTAGGTTTCCCTAGGTGGCGGCTGAGCTACAGGCCAAAATCTACAGGTAGGCACTTTGCAAAAAACACGTCTGTTTTCCTCCCCAAATTTGGCTGTGTCCACGTTGCGCTTTGGGGCGTTTCCTGTCGCGGGCGCTAGGCCTACCCACACAAGTGAGGTATCATTTTTATCGGGAGACGTGGGGGAACGCTGGGTGGAAGGAAATTTGTGGCTCCTCTCAGATTCCAGAACGTTCTGCCACAGAAATGTGAGGAACATGTGTTTTTTTAGCCAAATTTTGAGGTTTGCAATGGATTCTGGGTAACAGAACCTGGTCCGAGCCACACAAGTCACCCCATCTTGGATTCCCCTAGGTCTCTAGTTTTCAAAAATGCACAGGTTTGGTAGGTTTCCCTAGGTGGCGGCTGAGCTACAGGCCAAAATCTGCAGGTAGGCACTTTGCAAAAAACACCTCTGTTTTCCTTCAAAAATTTGGCTGAGCCCACGTTGCGCT